>NC_091062.1:146576694-146874194 GCF_000393655.2 Nicotiana sylvestris | reverse complement strand
TTTATAATTTTTTTAAATAAAAATATAATTATTAAAATTTTATAATTGGGTCCCATTTTAGCGACCAAAGTTGGTCGCTATCTGCTTATCCCTTAATTAGCGACCAACTTTGGTCGCTAATTTAAGTTATATTTATTTATATTTTATATTTTTTTAAAAATAATATTATAATTATTATAATTATATAAGTGGGCCCCCCTGTAGCGACCAACGTTTGTCGCTAATCTCAGTATACCTTTGACCAAGCAAGTCTGACCAGTTCGGTCAATATTTTGACAAAACTAGCGACCAAGTAGCGACCAACCTTGGTCGCTAATGTATATCAAATAATTATTTTATTATTTTCGCCAATTTAGCGACCAACTTTGGTCGCTTTTCTTGACAGACCAACTTTGGTCACTAAAGTTTGGTCGCTTTTTTCCGGAATTCTAGTAGTGAAACAATAGTTTCATGTCCTGCTTCTTAACTAATATCTAATGATTATATATATGTAATTTTTATGCGAAGGGTTTAAATTTTAAGGTAAATTGCATATAATCCAAATAACTCAAACCATAATTTGATATTAATTTGTGTGCGGGTACTAACTAGTAATCTAGAATGGGGGAGTAGTACTACTCATGAAGAGACATGATGGTTCCTTTGGAAACACTAAAATGAATATTCATGAAGATGAAGGAGTCATTTGGCCAATAGATAGACAGATTTAGGTTTTTCATGGCAATAACAACGTCTTTACTCCTATTTAAAAGAAGTCGTGTTTAGTTGCGAATATAACAATCTTAATCGAGACAGATAACACATCACTCTTTAACAATAATGCATAGTTGCAAAATGAAGATGAAAACTAAGGAAGCATGCATCTGTCAACGGACAACGGACAACGGACTTGTAATTCGGCAACACAATGACTTGAATTATTTATTATGAACTCTCAGGTGCGAATGTAACCGCTATTATGTGGAGACAAAGATCACAAGTATTTGTAACAAACTCATGAGATTCTTCTTAATCATATGCAAGTTCACATGAGATCGATATATATAGATTATACATTGGTATGTAAAGACTATTCTATCCTTATAAGAGATTGGTACAAATTAATATACTTATTAGTCTTCTTTAATACCGGATAATTAATAGATGATATTGTTTCAGTTTAACGTGATATTGTACGAGTTTTTAAATTTGACTTTAAGATGTACAATATTTTATTTAGGAAAACCATAAAACTTTATAATGATTGGGCGTGCATGCTGAATATTCACTTTAAAAATGGGAGATCTTAGAAAAGTCCCTAAAGAACCACGAACCGTAGATATACACTATTCAAATATCCAAATGACCTCTAAACAGAGATTAGAAAACCTATATATATCTCGTTGAATAATTATTCTATCTTCACTTGTGGCCATTCACTGGTTCGAAGGATCAACAAAATAGTTCTGATTGGACATTTTAGCCTGTTTTCATAAAATCGTTTTAACAAAAATGAAGAGGTGTCTCCAATTGATATTATTTATAGTCATGCGCTTGGATTTACTTGTGCTAGTTGAACTAATAACTATGAAAAATGTCACTGTTGCACGAGAAAACTACTATTCAATGCGTAATATGATCAATACCATGACATAATTGGATTTAATAGAAGATTTGAAACACTTAGTTGAAGAGTTAAAGATCTATGCATATTAATTTAATAAATTAACAGTAACGGCTGCCGTGCTCAATCGCTTTAATACTTAAAAACTAGACGAAGATTTGTAACTTAGTATTTCAATATTACTCTGCCTTAGAGATATTCTCATGACCTACCAAGACGGAAACCTATATATTTATCTTGAAATGGGAATAATCAGAAAAATTCAAGTAAGACAAAGGTATATATGTACCCTATATTTAATTGTAACTATGTTATGAATAATCAAACCCCTTTTCTCTTGAACTCATTGTCATTTTTCCTCAAGAAAAAGGAAAAATACACACATGGGAAAAAGGATCTGAATGAAACTCGGATTGCAAGTGATTGTACCATGAATATATCTCTTAACGAGGAAATAATAATTAGACTCGTTAATGAAATTAATTCGCTTATTCTAAGTAATTATCCTTAAGGACTGAATTCAAATCTTACTTTCATATGACTATAATGCATTTATAACTACTGGGGAGAAGAATATTTGTTCCACTGGTAATCTATTCAAGCTTGTCAAGGTGAAGGAAAGATACCACAAATGTTAAATGAAGAGACAGAAATGAGAGAAAGGCAGACTTCCTCTTTTATCCGGAAAAGAATAACAAAAATTTGCACGGCGTGTCCCCTAAAGGGACTGGCATTGACGGAATGTCTCTATTTTGACTGGTCTTAACAAAATGTTCTCGCTTTTGATTGGAACAACATAGTTCTTCAATTTTTAAAGCTTAAAATTCTTGTTTGGAGTAGAAATTAATGATTGATTATTGTTAAAATCGTTTAAATATTAATAATTTATGCTTATATTTTTAGCTCAAATACAAATTTTGGTGATTTAGTGTAAAATTTCAAAACTCCATTATTGGACCATAGAAAATATTGAAGAAGACAAAGTAGTTCTTTTTAATTTAGTGTTATTTGACTAAATTAGTGATTGGGGATGTAACGACCCGACCGGTCATTTTGAGCATTTACACTTCGCTCGCCAGTTCTCGGGCATGACTAGCCCCGTATGATGTATTATGACTTAGGTAAATCGTTGGTTTGGTTTTCAGGATAATCAGTATAGATTTGGAAGAACAATTCTCACCTTGAAGCTTTAAATTTGAAAGGTTTGACCAGGTTTTGACTTTAGTATTCGATCTCGAATTTAGATTTTTATGATTTGGTTAGCTCCGTTAGGTGATTTTGGACTTGGGAGTGCGTCCGGAATGTATTTTAGAGGTCCGTGGAAGATTTTAGGCTTGAAGTGGCGAAATTGGAAAGTCGGCATTTTTCGGTCGGCAGTGGAAATCTTGATATAGACGTCGGATTGGAATTTCAAAAATTGGAGTAGGTCGGCTATGCCATTTAGGACGTGTATGCAAAATTTCAGGTCATTCGGAGGTGATTTGATAGGTTTCGGCGTCGTTTGTGGAATTTGAAAGTTTATAAGTTCTTAGGCTTGAATCCGAGGTTGATTCGCTGTTTTGGTGTTGTTTTGAGTGATTCGAAGGCTCGACTAAGTTTGAATGATGTTATGGGATGTGCTGACATGTTTGGTTGAGGTCCCGGGGGCCTCGGGTGAGTTTTGGATGATTAACAGATCATTTTGGACTTTGGAAAGGTAGCAGATTTTCTGGTATTTTTGTTGCAGAGATTTGATCTTCGCGTTCGCGAAGGTTGGAGTTGATGTGCATTGCGATCGCGACAGGGAACTCGCGTTCACGTAGAAGGGTGAAGCAGGCTTGGGCATCAGGCCCTAAGGCATCGGGTTCGCGGCCAGAAGAACGCATTCGCGTAGGCCAAGCTAGGCAAGTGTGATGACCCAAAAGGTCATCACTTGTTTTTAAAATGAATTCTACGTTCTGAGGCCTTAAAACCCTCTTTTAGCATCGCCTCAATTTGCGTGCACAGTCCGGGCGCGTAGCCGGAAAGCCTAAATGTGAAAATCTGTGAAAAATGATAAATTTTGACTATAAAATGAATTAATTTGACTTCGGTCAATATTTTGGGTAAACGGACCCGGACCCATGATTTGACGGTCCCGGAGGGTCCGTAGGAAAATATGGGACTTGGGCGTATGCCCGGAATCGAATTCCGAGGTCCCAAACCCGAGAAATGAATTTTTAAAGAAAATTATTTTCTGAAATTGTTTAAAGGATTTGGAAATGAATTTTTGATTAGAACATGTTGGTATCATGCCCTAATTTAGTTTCGGCGCGCGGTACAGGTCTTATATGTGATTTAAGATAATTCTGTGAAGTTTGGTAAGAAACGGAATTCGTTTGACGTGATTCGAACCTTAAATGCAAATTTGGTGTTTAAAGAAGTTTTGAAAAATTTCATTGATCTAGAGGTTTAATTCGATGTTCATGATGTTATTTTTGTGATTTGAGTTCACGAATAAGTCCGTAGGATGTTTTTGAGGTTGTGTGTATATTTGATTTGGAGCCCCAAGGGCTCGGGTGAGTTTTGGATAGGCCACGAGGTGCATCAATTTTCAAAAATAACCTTTCTTCCAAATCGATTGTAAATTAATTTTAACTCATTTCCTTCAATCATTAACATCTTTTAACATGATTTCAACTTAAAATCAATGATTTTTATGGGGGAAATTGGGTGTTTTGGGTAGAACCTAGGTTTTTCAAAAATTGGGGATTTAGACCTCGATTTGAGGTCCGATTTCAAAATAAATTATATATTTAGGTTCGTGGGGGAATGGGTAATCGGGTTTTGTTCGAACCTCGGGTTTTGACCATGTGGGCCAGGGGGCGATTTTTGACTTTTTGGACAAGACTTTGGAAAACTCATTTTTATGCATTCAAATTGATTCATTTGGCGTTTATTGATGTAATTAAGTAACTTGTGACTAAATACGAGCGAATTGGTGGTGGAATCAAGAGGTAAAGATATAATTGAATCGTGAATTGTGTTCGTGGCATCGAGGTAAGTGTTTGGTCTAACCTTAGCTTGAGGGATTAGGAGTCGAATCCTATTTGCTATGCGGTAATTGTTGAGTACGACGTATAGGCATGGTGACGAGTATCTATATATTGGTGTCTAGCATGCCCGTGAGTCTTTATATTGTGATTATCATGACTTCATTGTATCTTTCATGCCTTGGTAATGATTTCTATTTATTGTATAAAGTTTGTGGAAAGAATTGTGACCTATGAACATTGAGGAGCGTTGGCTCAAGTTGTATAACGAATGGTGAAAGTATAAGTGATAATTGAACTTTTAGAGCATTGGCTTGAGTTGTGAAATGAGTTGTGAAGGTATAAGTGATAATTGAACCTCTAGAGCATTGGCTCGAGTTGTGAAGTGAATCGTGAAGTTAAAAAATGAGAAAGAGAAGAGATCATTATGTTGTCACCCTTGCCGAGCTATTGTTGATTTAATTGTTATCTCCCTTGCCGGGATGTTGATGTTATTGATGTTGTTCCCTTGCCATGATTTAATTGTTGACTTGTTACTCCCTTGCCGGGATTCTTATTGCAATTTCCTTTATTTCCTTGCCCTATTATTTGTTATTGTTGTTTGGGTGAGGAAGAGAGTTAAAGCACGAAGGGTGATGCCGTGCATTATTTGTTTTGTGAGGAAAGAGTGTAAAGCACGAAGGGTGATGCCATGCCGCACGATGTACCATTCCGTGCCTATTATATTGATTTCATGGTGAGGAAAGAGTGTAAAGCACGAAGGGTGATGCCGCGCCGCACGATGTACCATTCCGTGCCTATTGTATTGATTCTTATGGTGAGGGCGAGAGTAAAAGCACGAAAGGTGATGCCATGCACTTGTCCTTGATTTCCCTGATTCTTGCTGATAATTGAGTTATGTTGTCCTTTACGTTTATTTACTGATTTTATGTTGTTGCTTGATTTTATTTCGAGATTATAGATTCCCTTACCCTATTTGCCTTGTGATTGTTGTTTGGGTGAGTAAGAGCATAAAGCACGAAGGGTGATGCCATGTATTGTTTTGGTGAGAGAGTGTTAAAGCACGAAGGGTGATGTCGTGTATTTTTTTGGTGAGAGAGAGTAAAAGCACGAAGGGTGATGCCGTGCAATTGTCTTTGATTTCCTAATTTTTATTGATAGATGTGTTACGGTTTCTCTACACTAAATTGCTGGTTCCATGTTGATACTTGTTGTACCCTGCAACATGATTTTCCCTTCCTATTTTCAATTGAACTGTGGTGATCCTCATATTTATTTGTTGCTCTTCTGTTACTACTCGATATTTCCCCGCAGCATGTTTTTCCCCTCCCATTGTAACGACCCGAATTTTCGTTCAGCGACTTAAGACCTTAAGAAGCTTCGTAATATGTATCATGAACCGCATGTATGGTCGAGTTTGGTTTTTGTAAGATTCGGAGTTAAATTTAAAGAAAAATAAAATCTTATTTTTGAAGCTCAAATGGAAAGAGTTGACCGGAGAGTTAACTTTTGAGTAAACGATCCCGAAGTAGAATTTTAATGATGTCAATAGCTTCGTATGATAATTTCGAACTTAGACGTGTGTCCTAATTTGGATTCGAAAGTCCATAAGACAATTCAACGCATTTTGGTGAAGTAAGAAAGTTGACGTGTTCTAATTTTATTATTTTATATGTGGAAGAGGTCTATTAATATGATGGATACCAATTAGATATGATAATAGGTGTACGAGGCATATTAGAAGAGATATGAGGTCTAAGGAAAGTTCTAAGTCTAAGCCAAGTTGGAAAATTTCATAATAGACTAAAGTTGCAAATGAGTGCGCACAAGACCTCACTTTGGACGATAATATCTACATATATATAATGCTTTGTGTAAGGCATAACCTATCAAATTAAAGCTCTATGAGTCTAATTTCCATAACATCAAACCGTTTGTCATTTGGTGGTGTATACAGAAAGTTATGACCGTTTTACTAAAGGTAGCAGAGCAGGCTATGCAACCTACGTAGGCTACGCAACATGCGTAGCCAAAATCAGAATCTGGCCAAATTGAAAGCCTTATGCGTAGGTTTCATGCGTAGGCTACGTAAGGAGGCTACACAGAACTAGAGTTGAATTTTAAAGAGCTGAAAACGTGGGTTTAGAGAGAGAATGAGTTAGTTCTTCAACTTGGAATGAATTTTAGAGAGAAGGAGGAGCTCTTCCACCATGGATACACTTCAAGGTAAGTTATTTTGGCATAAAGATGATTATATAACATCACTAAGTGAGAATACTAACATTATTATGGATCAAATCCATAGGAAATGGGTTGAATCTTCAAGAACACCAAAAAGAGAAAAAAATAAGATTCCTCCACCAAAAGATAATCCCTTCACTTGAGCTTCATATATATGTAATATGGGAGTATGGATAGCATGTTTATGAGTTTTATTTGAAGTTGTAATGAGATATTGTATGAACCCTAAGGGTGAGTCTTGAAAATGCTAATAGTGAGAAATTGAATTGGGAATCACCATATAGATTGGGGTAAATGATTTTAACTCGAATTTGGTTAAATTACACGAATCTATCATTGTTTTTATCAACAAATTAGTGTTTTGGGTTAAAAAAAAAATTCTATAGACTTGAATTGAGAATTTGAAGGCCGAGTTGTGGTCGGATTTGAGTAATTTTGGTATGATTAGACTCGTGAGGGTATGAGGATTCTGAAATGTAAATTTTACTAGATTCCGAGACGTGGGCTTGAGGGGCATTTTGGTCATTTTACATAATTTCGCGTATTAGCTTAGAATTTAATTGTAGAATTAGTTACTTGAAGTGTTATTTACATTATGAAATTGAATTGAGTAGATTTGGGCCATTTGGAGTCTGATACTCATGGCAAAAGCGGTGTTTGAGGCTTGAGTTGGCCGTGGAAGTTCGAGGTAAATGTTTGTTCTAACTTTGGCTTGAGGGAATAGGATTAGGATGTTATTTGCTACTTGCTAATGTGGAGTACGGTGTGTAGGCATGGTGACGGTTATCTATGCACCAGAGTCTAGCATGACCGTGGGTCTTAATTGCTTTTAAGTCGAATAATGTGACACAATCTTCTTGTTTACTTGATAAGTTTCATATAATGTGAACGATTGAGGGAGAATTGTGATTGGTGTACTTTTGGAGCGTTAGCCCGAACATGAATGTGTTAAGTTGAGGAAGAAGTGATTTAAAAAGAGAATGTGTAGTGAGTACTCCCTTGCCGGGATGTGTAGACTGATATATACTCTCCCTTGTCAGGATATTTTGGGCTGTTAGTTGTACCCTTGTCGGGTTAAAGGTATTGAGTTACTATCCTCCACTGAAGGGGTCTACTATATGAAGTCAGATATTATATGATATTATGGGATCGTGTGGCACGCCGTCCACTTATATATGATATTATGGGATCGTGTGGCACGCCGTCCACTTATATATGATATTATGGGATCGTGTGGCACGCCGTCCACTATATATATATATATATATATTATGGAAACCGGAGTTTCTTCTGTTTATTTCCGATATTTCATTTTTATTTGTTACTCCCCGATAGCATGTCCTTTTCCAGCTTTACTTTGTATTATCTTGTTATTGTTTCTTGCACTTGTCCTTGACTTTTCCTAACTCTAATTGAGTTATGTTGTCCTTTACGTTTATTTACTGATTTTCTGTTGTTACTTAATTTTATTTCGATGTTATAGATTCCCTTACCGTTATTTCTTATGATTGTTGCTTGGGTGAGGAAGAGGGTAAAGTACGAAGGGTGATGCCGTGTATTATTTTGGTGAGAGAGTATTAAAGCACGAAGGGTGATGACGTGTACTTTCTGTTTGCTGTGTTTACTTGTTATTAACAATTCAAGTGTATTAACTGTTTAGATCCCTTTACTGTTGTAATATTTTGTGTTGGAATCCATAGTGTTTACAATACTTCGCCTTATTATTTTAATATGGTCAATACTTCAAATTTCAAGAATTTTTACATTCTTAACTCAATTGATTTCTCAACTAAAGTTTCCTTAAATCGTTTGAGGTTGTACTTTACTCAAAAAAAGAATTTCTACTATGTTTTGATTTATTAATTTTTCGTATTAAAGGTAATGATTCCTTCGATATTGTACTTTAATTGAAAATGGTATTTTCTTTATCAAATAATTTCTAAAAATAACTTCATCTTTTCTTGTTGATTTCCTAATTGGGTTGGAAGTTGTACTCTACTTTATGTTAAGTGAATGAGGCTCCTTGAACATTCTTAATTGTATTGGGTTATGGAACCTACGAGCTGAGTAACATGAGAATATTGTTGTGCAATGTGAGACAGAAATATGTGGGCACAAGGTGCCGGAGAAAATATTATGGTTTTATTTAATGGCACGTGAGTTGTCCGTGCGGTTTTGACATAAATATGGGCACGAGGTACTGTGAAATTTCGAAAGTGGGCTGAGACCTATATTATTTATGATTTTGAAATGAGGTGTCACAAGGTGACCTTTACTCGAAAGAATTATATTTGAAAGATGCTTATCTGAAAGATATTTATATTTGAAGGACTTGATTAATTGATTGCACTTGTATTTATTATTTGTTGAGAAATATTTATGGTGTTCTTGTTGCCTGCTATTTATATCACTGGTTGATCATTGTTGCCATCGTTATTATCTGCTTCCTATTATTTTTGTACGCTATATGGCACATGTTTATTTGGTAGTCTGGTCCTAGCCTCGTCACTACTTCGCCGAGGTTAGGCTAGGCACTTACCAGCACATGGGGTCGGTTGTGCTGATACCACACTTCTGTACATTTTTGTGTACAGATCCAGGTATTTGATCAATAGTAGCTGTTCGTTGTAGTGGAGACTCGAGGTAAACCTGCTGCAGCCTTCGCGGGTCCTCGGAGTCACCTTCAATTGTACTTATTTCCATATGTTCCTTTTGTTCGGAACAGTGATGTATTTATTTTGTGTAGCTCTTAGAAAAGCTTATTACTTGTACTACCAGTTTTGGGAATTGTATTTTGTTCAGAGTAATTTAATTTAAAGTTAGTAAATACCCATATTATTACAGTAAATGTTAGGCTTACTTAGTTTAGAAACTAGGTGCCATCACGACTTCTTTGGAGGGATTTTTGGGTCGTGACACCCATACTTGACTGTATATGACTGTTTCTTTCTGTACTTCTTTTCCACTGTATATAGTTAAATTGCACAGGTTTATTTGGTAGTCTGGTCCTAGCCTCGTCACTACTTCGCCGAGGTTAGGCTAGGCACTTACCAGCACATGGGGTCGGTTGTGCTGATACTACACTCTGCGCTCTTTTGTGCAGACCCTAGTGTTGTAGACTTCAGACCGCAGTTGGATTGCTGATTCTTGCTCATCAGGCGACCCGAAATAGTCTTGCAGGCGTCCGCAGGCCTTGGCTTCTCCTTCTATCTACTATTCCTATTTCTTTCATGTATTTCCAGAGATAGTGTTGTTTTTATTTCTTTCAGACCTTTAATTGTAGTATTCTTAGACCGTTTGTGAAACTGTGACACCAGTTTTGGGTAGTCGAGACTCAAATAGTTGTATTGGATTCATGTTCAACTAGTTTAGTTCTTTTTATTCCGCTTATGTTAAATTCCGTTGTTTAAATGTTATTACTTCAAAATTATTAATGGATATAAAATGGGTAAAAAGGTAAATTGTTCACGTAATTGGCTTGCCTAGCTCACAATAGTAGGTACCATCACGACTCCCGAGGGTGAAAAATTCGGGTCGTGACAAGTTGGTATCAGAGCTCTAGGTTACATGGGTCTCACAGTTCGCAGACAAGCTTAGTAGAGTCTTAGGGATCAGTACGGAGACGTCTGTATTTATCCCCCAGAGGCTACAGAGTTAGGAAAAAAAACTTCACATTCATCATTTCCTATCGTGCGATTTTGTTCTCTAAGTGCTAAATTGAAACCCCTACTCTTTTCCTTTCGTGAATGGCGAGGTCACATACCGCTTCTACAGCCGAACAACAGCACAAACTTGTGATAGATCAGCTACGTCTTCTGAGGCTTTGTGGAGGTTGGATAGGTTTCACCAGGCTCTTCACTACTACTTTCAGCGATGCATCTTCTGAGGATCCCCAAGATCATCTAGACAGATGTCACGAGGTTCTTAGGAACATGGGGATCGTGGAGACCAATAGGGTCGATTTTTCTACTTTTTGCTTGTCTGGATTCACCAAGACTTGGTGGAGGGATTACTGTTTGGCTAGACTAGCGGGATCGCCAGCTTTGACTTGGGAGTAGTTTACTCAGCTATTTCTGGAGAAGTTTCCCCCATCACTCCGAGAGAGGTCTATCGGAGGCAGTTTGAGTGTCTCCAGCAGAGTTTCATGATTGTTACCCAATATGAGACCAGATTTATCGACTTGGCTCGTCATGCTCTTATCATACTTCCCACTGAGAGATAGAGAGTGAGGAGGTTTATTGAGGGACTCGTCCAGCCCGCTCAGTTAGCTAGAGGTAGAGGTAGAGGTATTAGAGGTGGAGGTAGAGATGCTAGAGGTGGAAGTAGAGGTATTAGAGGTGGAGGTGTAGGTACTGTTCTGGTTTGTAGTAGTGAAGCTTCGGTTTTATTTTGCGTCGTATTTGGTCATGCCTAGTGATTCTTTGAGTGCCCCTATTTGTGTGTCTACACCGGTGGGTGATTCTATTGTGGTGGATCGTGTCCATTGTTCATGTATAGTGGTGATTGGGGGTCTTGAGACTCGTGTAGATTTGTTTCTTCTGGACATGGATGATTTCGATGTCATATTGGGGATGGACTGGTTATCACCTTACCATGCTATCTTGGACTGTCATGCCAAGACTGTGACCTTAGCCTTCGGGTTTACCTCGTTTAGAGTGGAGAGGGACTCCTAGTCATTCTACCCGTAGTGTTATCTCTTATGTGAAGGCTTGGCGTATGTTCGAGAAGGGGTGTTTGGCCTATTTGGCATATGTTCGTGATTCTAGTGCTGAGGTTACTTCTATTGATTCTGTGCCTGTTGTTCGTGAGTTCCCTGAGGTATTTCTTTCAGACCTGCCGGGTGTTCCACCCAACAGGGATATTGACTTTTGCATTGATTTAGCCTTGGGCACTCAGCCCATTTCTATCCCGTCGTATCGTATGGCCCCGCCTGAGTTGAAAGAGTTGAAGGAGCAATTGCTAGACTTGCTTGAGAAGGGTTTTAATGGACCCAGTGTTTCACCTTGGGGTGCACCGGTGTTGTTTGTTAAGAAGAAGGACAAATCGATGAGAATGTGTATTGATTACCAGTAGTTTAACAAGGTTACAATCAAGAATAAGTATCCATTGCCGAGGATTGATGATTTGTTTGATCAGCTTCAGGGTGCCAAGGTATTTTCGAAGATTGACTTGAGATCTGGCTACCATCAGTTGAGGATTAGGGCATCCGACGTCCCTAATATAGCTTTCTGCACTCGGTACGGGCATTATGAGTTTTTGGTGATGTCATTCGGGTTGACAAATGCCCCATCAGCTTTTATGGATTTGATGAACTGAGTGTTCAAGCTTTATTTGGATTCGTTCGTGATAGTCTTCATTGATGATATTTTGATTTATTCCCACAGCCGGGAGGAGCACGAGCATCATCTCAGAGTGGTTCTTCAGACCTTGAGGAATAGTCAGTTATATGCTATGTTCTTGAAGTGTGAGTTCTAGTTGAGTTGAGTTGCATTTCTGGGTCATATTATAACAGCAAAGGGTATTCAGGTTAATCCGAAGAAGATTGAGGCAGTCAAGAACTGGCCTAAACCAGCATCAGCTACATCGATTCGGAGTTTCTTGGGATTGGCAGGCTACTATCGTCAGTTCGTGGAGGGGTTTTCATTTTTTGCAGCCCCGATGACCAGGTTGACCCAGAAGAGTGCCCAGTTGAGGTGGTTGGATGAGTGTGAGGCGAGCTTTTAGAAGCTTGAGATAGCTCTGACTAAGGCACCAGTGTTGGTTTTGCCCACAGGTTCAGGGCCTTATACAGTTTATTGTGATGCATCTCGTATTGGATTTGGTGCAATGTTGATGCAGGATGACAAAGTCATTGCCAATGCTTCGCGGCAGTTTAAGATTCATGAGAAGAACTATCCGGTTCATGACTTGGAGTTGACAACCATTATTCACGCGTTGAAAATTTGGAGGCATTATCTGTATGGCGTGGCATGTGAGGTGTTCACAGATCACAAGAATCTTCAGTATTTGTTCAAGCAAAAGGAGTTGAATTTGAGGCAGAGAAGGTGGTTGGAGTGTTGAAAGATTTTGATATCACCATCTTATATCATCTGGGGAAGGCCAATGTGGCGGCCGATGCTTTGAATAGGAAGTCAGCCAGTATGGGCAGTCTTGCTTATATTCCGGTCGGTGAGAGGATGCTTGCTTTGGATGTTCAGGCTTTGGCCAATCAGTTCGCGAGGTTGGATGTTTCTGAGCCTATTTGTGTGTTAGTTTGCACAGCCGCTCGTTCTTCATTATTGGAGCGGATCCTAGATCGACAATATGATGATCCCTATTTGTGTGTCCTTAGAGACATGGTGCAACACGGAGGTGCCAAGCAGGTTACCTTAGGTAATGATGGAGTTTTGAGACTGCAGGGTCGAGTCTGTGTGCCTAATGTGGATGGGCTTCGAGAGTTGATTTTAGAGGAGGCCCATAGTTCCCGATACTCTATTCATCCGGGCACTGTGAAGATGTATCAGGATTTTCGGCAGCATTATTGGTGGCGGAGAATGAAGAAGGATATCGTTACATATGTGGCTCGGTGTTTGAATTGTCAGTAGGTTAAGTACGAGCATCAGAAGCCCGGTGGTTCATTTCAAAAGATTGAGATTCCTGAGCGGAAATGGGAGCGTATCACTATGGACTTTGTTGTTGGTCTCCTATGGACTCAGAGGAAGTTCGATGCAGTGTGGGTTATTGTTGATAGGCTGACCAAGTTAGTGCATTTCATTCCGGTGGTAGTCTCCTATTCTTGCGAGAGGTTAGCTGAGATCTATATCCGAAAGATTGTTCGCCTTCATGGTATGCCCGAGTCTATCATTTCGGATTGAGGTACGCAGTTTACCTTCCATTTCTGGAGAGCAGTTCAGTGAGAATTGGGCACATGGGTTGAGATGAGCACATCGTTTCACTCTCAGACGGACGGGCAGTCCGAGAGGACTATTCAGATTTTGGAGGATATGCTCCAAACTTGTGTCATTGACTTTGGAGGCTCGTGGGATCAGTTTTTGCCTTTAGCAAAGTTTGCCTACAACAACAGCTACTAGTCGAGTATTCAGATGGCTCCGTATGAGGCTTTATATGGTAGGCGGTGTCAGTCTCCGGTTGGAAGGTTTGAGCCGGGAGAGGCTCGGTTGTTGGGTACGGATCTGGTTCAGGATGCCTTGGACAAGGTTAGGATTATTCAGGATAGGCTTCATACAGCTCAGTCCAGGTAAAAGAGTTATGCCGACCGCAAGGTTCGTGATTTGGCATTCATGGTCGGTGAGTGGGTATTGCTTCGAGTGTCGCCTATAAAGGGCTTGGTGAAATTTGGGAAGAAGGGCAAGCTTAGCCCTAGGTTCATTGGCCCGTTTGAGATCCTTGATCGAGTGGGAGAGGTGGCTTATAGACTTGCATTGCCGCCGAGCTTGTCAGCCATTCATCTAGTGTTTCATGTATCCATGCTTCGGAAATATCACGGCGATCCATCCCACGTGTTAGATTTCAGCACTGTCCAGTTGGACAAGCACTTGTCTTATGAGGAGGAGCCGGTAGCTATTCTAGAGGGGCAGGTTTGTCAATTGAGATCGAAGAGTTTTCCTTCTATTTGTGTTCGGTGGAGAGGTCAGCCTGTCGAGGCATCGATCTGGGAGTCCGAGTCCGATATGCGGAGCCGTTATCCCCATCGTTTCCCCGACTCAGGTACTTCCTTCTTCTATCCGTTCGAGGACGAACAGTTCTTTTAGAGATGGAGAATATGATGACCCAAAAGGTCATTACTTGTTTTTAAAATGAATTCTGCATTCTGAGGCCTTAAAAACCTCTTTTAGCATCTCATCGATTTGCGTGCGTAGTCCGGGCGCGTAGCCGGAAAGCCTAAATGTGAAAATTTGTGAAAAATAATAAATTTTGACTATAAAATGATTTAATTTGACTTCGGTAAATGTTTTGGGTAAACGGACCCAGACTCGTGATTTGACGGTCCTGGAGGGTCCGTAGGAAAATATGGGACTTGGGCGTATGTCCGGAATCGAATTCCGAGGAAACTTTTAATGAAATTATTTAAAGGATTTAGAAATGAATTTTTGATCAGAACATGTTGGTATCGGGCCCATATTTTGGTTCCGGCGCCCGGTACAGGTCTTATATGTGATTTAAGATAATTCTGTGAAGTTTGGTAAGAAACGGAATCCATTTGACGTGATTCGGACCTTAAATGCAAATTTGGTGTTTAAAGAAGTTTTGAAAAATTTCATTGATCTTGAGGTTTAATTCGATGTTCATGATGTTATTTTGGTGATTTGAGTACACGAATAAGTCAATAGGATGTTTTTGAGGTTGTGTGTATATTTGGTTTGGATCCCCGAGGGCTCGAGTGAGTTTTGGATAGGCCACGGGGTACATTTTGAACTTAGAAAAATTACAGGATTTTTTCTAGTGTGATCAGGCCTGCAGGCTTCTCATTTGCGAAGCCTGGCTCGCAAACGCGATATCGCAAATGCGAGGGCTTGGCTACAAATGCGAACCAGCCCAGGCCTGCCTTATCTCACAAATGCGAGTTGTGCTTCGCAATTTCGACCTCACAAATGCGAGGGTTGCTTTCGCAAATGTGAAAAATTCAGATTTCCTAAGGGTTCGCAAATGCGAGCTTCCCTTCACAATTCCCAAGCCAGCAGAGGTCGGGGTTCGCAATTGTGATCCCCTATTCGCAATTCCCACTTCTAAGACCTGCAACTTTTATACTTAGACAATTTTCAACCCATTTTTCACATCTTTTCAAAACACAAACTCCCTAGGGCGATTTTTCAAAAACAACTTTTCTTCCAAATCGATTGTAAATTAATTTTAACTCATTTCCTTCAATCATTAACATCTTTTAACATGATTTTAACTTAAAATCAATGATTTTATGGGAAAAATTGGGTGTTTTGGGTAGAATCTAGGTTTTTCAAAAATTGGGGATTTAGACCTCGATTTGAGGTCCGATTTCAAAACAAATTATATATTTAGGTTCGTGGGGGAATGAGTAATCGGGTTTTGGTTCAAACCTCGGGTTTTGACCATGTGGGCCAGGGGGCAATTTTTGACTTTTTGGACAAGACTTTGGAAAACTCATTTTATGCATTCAAATTGATTTATTAGGCGTTTATTGATGTAATTAAGTAACTTGTGACTAAATACGAGCGAATTGGTGGTGGAATCAAGGGGTAAAACTATAATTGAATTGTGAATTGTGTTCGTGGCATCGGGGTAAGTGTTTGGTCTAACCTTAGCTTGAGGGATTAGGAGTCGAGTCTTATTTGCTATGTGGTAATTGTTGAGTACAACGTATAGGCATGGTGACGAGTATCTATACGTTGGTGTCTAGCATGCCTGTGAGTCTTTATATTGTGATTATCATGAATTCGTTGTATCTTTCATGCCTTGGTGATGGTTTTTATTTGTTGAATAAAGTTTGTGGAAAGAATTATGACCTATGAACATTGAGGAGCGTTGGCTCAAGTTGTATAATGAATGGTGAAAGTATAAGTGACAATTGAACTTTTAGAGCATTGGCTTGAGTTGTGAAATGAGTTGTGAAGGTATAAGTGATAATTGAACCTCTAGAGCATTGGCTCGAGTTGTGAAGTGAATCGTGAAGTAAAAAAATGAGAAAGAGAAGAGATCATTATGTTGTCACCCTTGCCAGGATATTTTTTATTTAATTGTTCTCTCCCTTGCCGGGATGTTGATGTTATTGATGTTGTTCCTTGCCGTGATTTAATTGTTGACTTGTTGCTCCCTTGCCGGGATTGTTATTGCAATTTCCTTTATTTCCTTGACCTATTGTTTGTTATTGTTGTTTGGGTGAGGAAGAGAGTTAAAACATGAAGGGTGATGCCGTGCATTGTTTGTTTTGTGAGGAAAGAGTGTAAAGCACGAAGGGTGATATCGTGCCGCACGATGTACCATTCCGTGCCTATTATATTGATTTCATGGTGAGGAAAGAGTGTAAAGCACGAAGGGTGATGCCGTGCATTGTTTGTTTTGTGAGGAAAGAGTGTAAAGCATGAAGGGTGATATCGTGCCGCACGATGTACCATTCCATGCCTATTGTATTGATTTCATGGTGAGGAAAGAGTGTAAAGCACGAAGGGTGATACCGTGACGTACGATGTACCATTCCGTGCCTATTGTATTGATTCTTATGGTGAGGGCGAGAGTAAAAGCACGAAGGGTGATGCCGTGCACTTGTCCTTGATTTCCCTGATTCTTGCTGATAATTGAGTTATGTTGTCCTTTACGTTTATTTACTGATTTTCTGTTGTTTCTTGATTTTATTTCGAGATTATAGATTCCCTTACCCTATTTTCTCGTGATTGTTATTTGGGTGAGTAAGAGCATAAAGCATGAAGGGTGATGTCGTGTATTGTTTTGGTGAGAGAGTGTTAAAGCACGAAGGGTGATGCCGTGTATTGTTTTGGTGAGAGAGAGTAAAAGCACGAAAGGTGATGTCGTGCACTTGTCTTTGATTTCCTTATTTTTATTGATAACTGTGTTACGGTTTCTCTAAACTAAATTGCTGGTTTCCTGTTGATACTTGTTGTACCCTGCAGCATGATTTCCCCTTCCTATTTTCAATTGAACTGTGGTGATCCTCATAATTATGTGTTGCTCTTCTGTTACTACTCGATGTTTCCCCGCAACATGTTTTCCCCTTCCCATACTTGACTGTATATGACTGTTTCTTTCTGTACTTCTTTTTCGCTGTATATAGTTAAATTGCACAGGTTTATTTGGTAGTCTGGTCCTAGCCTCGTCACTACTTGGCCGAGGTTAGGCTAGACACTTACCAACACATGGGGTCGGTTGTGATAATACTACACTCTTCACTATTTTGTGCAGACCCCAATGTTGTAAACTTCAGACCGCAGTGGGATTGCTGATTCTTGCTCATCAGGCGACCCAAGGTAGTCCTGCAGGCGTCCGCAGGCCTTGGCATCTCCTTCTATCTACTATTCCTATTTCTTTCATGTATTTCCAGAGACAATGTTGTTTTTATTTCTTTCAGACCTTTAATTGTAGTATTCTTAGACCGTTTGTGAAACTGTGACACCAGTTTTGGGTAGTCGAGACTCAAATAGTTGTATTGGAATCATGTTCAGCTAGCTTATTGCTTTTTCTTCCGCTTATGTTAAATTCCGTTGTTTAAATGTTATGACTTCAAAATTGTTAATGGATATAAAATGGGTAAAAAGGTAAATTGTTCACGTAATTGGCTTGCCTAGCTCACAATAGTAGGCACCATCACGACTCCTGAGGATGAGAAATTCGGGTCATGACAGCAAGGCATCGCGTTCGCGAGGTGGAGTTCGCATTCACGAAAGAGAGTTTTTTCGGACAGCCAAGTTTGTGCTTCGCAAACGCGAGGCTCTTTCCGCGTTCGCGAAGAAGGCGCACCGGGGCAGAGTTATAAGATTCAAAAATCGAGGGTTTTGGTCCATAATCTCAAAATTCATTAGAGAACTCGGGAGAAGGCAATTTTGGAGAGGATTTTCAGATGATTGATTGGGTTAAGTATTCTTCACTCAAAGTTGGTTAAATTCCATGATTATGTCTTGATTTTTATCATTTAATTTGGGAATTTGGGGTGAAAATTGGGGAAAATTGGAGGAAAATTTGGAGAGTTGAATTGGGGATTTGATGGGCCATTTAAGGTTAGATTTTGATATTCTTAGTATGTATAGACTCGTGGGAGGACGAGGATTCTTGTGATGTGATTTTTATCGAATTCCAAGACGTGGTCCCGGGGGCTGGGTTTGAGCAAATTCGGGATTTTTTGTCTAAGTTGATAATTTTCGTATGGGTTTCATTCCTTTAGCGTATATTGATGATAATATACTGATTTTGGTTAGATTCGGGGCATTTGGTAGCCGAATAGAGAAGCAAGGGAGTCGCGGGCTAGAGTTTGACTTGGCTTGAGGTAAGTAATGCTTCCAAACTTGGTTCTGATGGTTCAAAACCCCGAACTATGTGTTCTATGATTAATATTGAGGTGACGCAAATGCCAAGTGACGGGCATGTGGGCGTGCACCGTGAGAATTGCAGCCTGGATCATTTCATGGCACCACTTAGTGAGTCTTTCTTGCTGATATCTGTGTTGTGATCATATGACTAAGTTAATGAGCTGTAAATCATGCTAAATATCATGTTAAGGCTTCACGCCGATACTGTTGAAGCCCGATAGGTCTTTTCTTGCTGTCACATCATTAAATTCATTGATATTCTGTACTCAGTCTTGCTCATGCATATCATATCATGTCTCAGTCTCAATTATTATTATTTGGCACATCATATCATTGTTTCAGGCAATTTCATGATATTGTGAGCCCGTGTGTGTGAGGCTGAAGAGTGATGATTGAGTGAGGCTGAGAGACTGATTGTGAGTGACAGTTATGGGATCGGGCTGTACGCCGAAGTGGATTATTGATATATGCCTTCGTTGGCGGTGATAGCGCTTGAACTGTAGGAGCCCCTCTGGAGTCTGTAACACACCCCAGTGAGCGCGGTTGACTATATTCAGGGATGGATCTTCCCTTGGTATGGAGATGGATCTTCTCCATGAGGCTGAATGGCCTGTTCCTCCGTACTGGAGATCGATGGTCTGTGATGTGTATATATATTCCAGGATGAATCTTCCCTAGGCCCTGTGAGCCATATACAGTACCGAGTGGTTGTGAGGTTGTTATCATTACTATTATCTGGAGATGGATCTTCTCCATAGGTTGGATTGGCCTTCCTCAGTATTGAGTGACTGTTGTCAGAGACATATATATTCTGCGATGGATCTTCCCTGGGCCGTATTGAGCCATATACAGTACTGAGTGGACGAGCATTTGAAATTATGGGCACATGAGGCACTCATCATGGTGCATTTCATATAGCATGTGCATTGACATGTAGATATAGCAGAATCACATTTCTTTACCATGTTCATATCTGCTCTATTCACTATTTTGAGCTGTCTATTTAACTGGAAGCATGCCTACGTTTCTATACGTTATTTCTGATATCTTTGATGAGGTTGAGTTCGTCACTACCTATCAGTCCAAAGGTTGGACTTATTACTTACTGAGTTGGTGTACTCACGTTACCCCCTGCACCTTGTGTGCAGATTCAAGCAATTTGGATCCAGTGGCAGTGGTTGATCAAGGCTTCTGGCTTAAGAGATTATTGAGATATCTGCACGGCGTTCGCAGGCCTTTACTCTCCACCTTACTTTTCAGTTGTATTTCAGCTATTCCCTGAGGCCTTATATTAGATTATGTATTTCATTAGACGCTCATGCACTCAGTGACACCCCAGTTTTGGGCTGGATTGTATCTATTCTTGGAATTTCTTATGTTTCAAATAGTTATTTAATTGTTAAAAGCTTCCGTAAATGTTTTCAAACTTATTAATATCGTGTTGATTGTTGAGTTGAGGCTGACCTAGTTTCACGATAGATGCCATCACGACGAGTCGGATTTTGTCGTGACAGGGGATTGTTTGTGTTGGTATTTAGAAGCTTTGTTTCAAATTCGAGATCACTGGGAGCATATTTGGGGTGGGATGATCGAAATTGAAGTGTCAAATTTGAAGAATATTTTGTTAAAACAACCCAAAAAATAATATGCCAATCGGGTAGATTTCGATGAATAACTTAACAGAGATGTAGAGTAAATATAGCATCAAGTCTATCAATCCGGTAAATAAATCGTTAAGAGCAAAAGTATGACAATCGGATAGACTTCGACGAACAATTTAATGCTGTAAAGAAACCTCTAAAGAGCTGTGTACGAGTAGCGAGCGGTTTTTGAAATAGCACAAATTTTGGAGACATTCGGCTATGACCAATCCCTTGCAGAATGAACCATCCAACGAAAACTAGGAAGTAGGAACAGAGCTATGTATATACTATACTCAATCCCCGAACTAATGAAAAGATTAGTTCTGTACAATTAGCCCAGGCCCGTATACTTGAAAAAGGGATTTTTTCATTCCTATACGCTATTTGAAACTTTATTACCCTTAATGTTTATGTTTAGTTAATTACCCGGCATAAACAAGTTTTGTTTACAAAATATATATAATCCACCTTAAAAGGCTCCCAATCCATTATTTGTGCCTTAAATCAAATGATGTATATACCTTTTTCCCTTTTTCTATCATTTTTCCCCTTTTCTCTCCTGATCTTCTACCCAAACTCCAAATCTTTTTGTTTCGTCTTTTTTGTACGTGCGTGTAATGAACCCTCTATTCAAATTACCCTACGGCGGAAACTCCTCTTTTTGTGGAAAAAAGAAATTGTGGACGTACCCACAAACAAAGTAATCATGAGAAAGAACGTGTACTTTAGTTTCTCTTTCATATTTCACAGCCCTCAGTCATCATTTATTTCATCAATTATCTCTCCATTTTCAGCTTGCAAATTCACCAGCTTACAAAAGGATTCATTGATTCCCAGTCCAAGTTTCCTCCAGAAGTAGAAGTAGATTTATCAATAAGCATATTTAGTACTTACTGACGAAGATTAAGAAGAAATGGATACTTTTTGCTGGGGAATATGCAGGCACAACAGTATAACAAAGTTCCCATTTTCTCAGGACAGAGTTTTGAAAGTTGTTCATAATTCAACAGAGATGATTATATACAACTAAAATATCATACCACTTGAATACAATTTTTATAAATTTTTTATTAATGTGTCTTTTGTATATTTTTGTATTTGATTATGCACAGTAAAAATAAATTTCATACAACTAATTATATATTATACAACTTATCTACAATTTTCATACATTATTTTTACTCAGTTATATATAACCACAGTATCATACAACTTAAATATAATTTTTATACAATATTGTTCAACTTTCATACAATATTTAAAAAAAAAAATATATAAACAACAGAATACAATTTTTTCTATAAAATTCTGCAGTATAATGTATGTCATGTTTTCTTCTTCTTCTTCTTCTTCTTCTTCTTCTTCTTCTTCTTCTTCTTCTTCTTCTTCTTCCTCTTCTTCCAATCTGAAATTCAGCCAAAATCAAGTCTAATTTTTACCAAAACACCCTCAAAATTGAGATATAACTCCAAATAATATTCCCAATTATTTGCAACAGTACCCAATCCAAACAAATAATGGTGTTTGAAAACTCAAATTCAAATTCAAAGTTTAAAGCTTTTTAATGGTTATCAATGATGGAATTGCTGCTCTCTTTTTCTTTGCTTTACATTGCTGGAATTAGGGATTGAGAGATAGAGAGAGACGTAGAGAGAATTCCTAATTGTTTACAATAACACCCAATTCAAACAAATAATATTTTTTGAAAACCCAAATTCGAATTCAAAGCTTTTTAATGGATGTCAATGATCGAATTACTGCTCTCTTTTTCTTTGCTCTACATTACTGTAATTAGGGATTGAGAGATAGAGAGAGATGTAAAGAGAGAGAGAGAGAGAGAGAGAGAGAGAGAGAGAGAGAGAGAGAGAGAGAGAGAATAAGGATGAGAAATAATTGATTCCTAATATAAAGGGATACTCATTTAATTTCTAAAGTGTATATAATTGGTAAATTTATATATAGGAGGTAATTAAATTGAAACTTGAGTAGAGAGAGTAATAAAGTTTCCAATAGTGTATAAGTATGTAAAAATCTCTGAAAAAAAAAGATTACAACAGTCACCCAATGAACGAATTACAGAATTACTAAAGAGAATATAGAAATGTGCAAGAAGAATAAAGTATTTTCCACCACTTAACTATAGAATTGTCATATATTATTTTCAGCCAATAAAAAATTATCATTATGTATAACATTCAAAATATCTTGAAAAAAGTAATTTTTTCGGAGAGTGTGGTTGGAACTCATTGAAAGCACCTTACGGAGGCAATATATAAAACTTCATAAAGATTAGAGGTGATTTGAAACTTGGAGTCAAAATTCGTAACTGAAACCGAGTTGGAAAATATTATTGAGACATACGTATATCATTATATATCCATGTATATTACACATATATATACATAGATATCCACTTACGTAGGGATACAATAGGGGATATATGTATATAGATATACATGATGATATACACCGCCTCAAAAGTCTATTTTCACCTTTTTCACTAGGTTAATTTATACGGTATGCCCACCGGAAATGCTAGTTAACTCAATATACTTTTGAAATATTTATTTTACCATGTATATCACTTTTATAAAAGTTTATTACTTCTTAAACTTTTAATATCATTATATGCCATTAAATAAATCTCACCTTTTAAGGAACTAAATTATCTCTCACTCCAACTTAATAAATTCCTTAAAACACTCCATCATCCCATATTTTAAGGGATTGGAATTATACATGTTCACCAAAAAGTCCACCCCAATAATTTCTCTATGAAGTCCTCCATAATCTTTTTCTTCTCTTTCATCTATGTAATCAAAAAAAAAATAAAATATCGTGACAATGTTTTAATTTGGGATATAATATATAAACTAAAATAAAATATTAGAATATGCTATTCAAACCAATACACCATAATATTCTAATGAAAAATACATTAGTCAAATCAAACAACGATGATATTCCAATTTGGAATATTCAAATCAAACATAACACAATATTCTAATTTGGAATACAATATTCTAATCAAACATACCACGATATTCTAATTTGGAATACAATATTCAAACCAGATTTTTTCAAATTAAAAAATTATAGAATATTTGGTTTATATATTGTATTCCAAATTAAAATATTATTTGAATAATGTATTCCAAATTAGAATATTATAGTATGTTCTGTTTGAATATTGTATTCCAAATTAGAATATTATGATATATTTAGTTTGAATGTTGTATTCCAAATTAGAATATTATAGTATTTGAATGATGTATTACAAATTAAAATATTATGGTATATTTAGTTTGAATAATATATTCTAAATTAGAATACTGTGATATGCTTGGTCTAGATAGCATACTTGTCATTAGAATATTATGATATATTCGATTTGAATTGTATTTCAAATTAGAATATTGTGGTATGTTCAAAATATATGGGAAGATTTGAAAGTATAGAGTATACAATATCAAAATGAAGTTCTAATGGAAAATAGGAATATGATTTAATTAGGGGAAATGTGAATCTCAAAATTCATTGAGTAAAGGTTTCAATAATTAAGGCTACATTTAAGGGATATTATCCCCTTATTAATAATGGTTGTTACACACATAAGATTCTCTATCAAGATATACGATGTAATTTCTTTATAGATATACAATATAACTTTCATAATTAAGACATAGTGAGTAAAGAGATTTATATAGGGGTATACGGCGTTAAAACCCCTTTTCACAAAGCCTCAGCCGCAACACGACCGTAAAAACATCTTAACCACTAAGGTGTCAAATGGATGGACTGAGCCAATTTTGGGCTGGTCAAAATGACTGAGTCGATAAAGGGGCGGGTCATCCAAAATTACTTGGGATGAGATGAGTTGGGTCAAGATGGGCTAAAATTTAGGTCATCGCCTAACGCACCCACTCTTACCAAGATTTAATTAATACTCCCTCCGTTCCAGTTTATGTGAACCTATTTCCTTTTTGGTCCGTTCCAAAAAGAATGATCTCTTTCTAAATTTGAAAACAATTTAGCCTAAATTTGAAAACAATTTAGCTTAAACTTACAATTCTACCCTTAATGAGAAACTTTTATAATCACACAAATACTCTGGGCCCCTTTTAACTTGTTTAGGACCACAAATTTCAAAAGTCTTCATTTTTCCTTAAACTCCGTGTCCAGTCAAAAAAGTTCACATAAATTAGAATGGAGGGAGTATATGTTATTTTCGTATGAATTGTTTAGCTAATAAATAAGACTTTTTTATGTTGTTATGGTCATATATAACATATCAAACAAAAAAAATTATTTTAAAGATATTTTAGTAAAGTTACCCATGGATCAATTTGAACTAAAAATTAGCCCAACTTTAGCTGGGATGAGATGAGTCGATTTGACCCGTCCAACTTTGGGCGGTTGGGCGGGTCATGTTTTTCTGGGCCAATTTTGATACCTCTAATTAACCACCAAAAACTAATTTCAGTCCATCAAAATTTATGCTCACCAGAATTTTAAATCGGAATTTTGAAAATTTTCATCGTCATGAATCTCCAATAACTCGGCAATTCATTTTCAAACAGCAAATAGAGATATATATAGTTCAGCATGTGGATTCCAATTTTCAATCAATGGTTCAGCTCCAACAGATCTTCAAGCAACGAATACGCAGTAAAGGGTTTTTCGAAAAGTTCAATTAAGTGAAGCAACTCAATCACCTTTTTTTTATTTTAAAAAACACAAACACCAAATTGGATTCAAGCTAAGGCCATCGCGCCCACATCCAATCTTGAAATCCTGTTCGACATCAAGTAGACGAAATCGTCTTCTAATCAGTCTGGTGGATTCCCTGGTGTTCGAAGTTGCACTGCTGTCTTTTTCCGATTGAAGGGTGCAATTTAATTAAGTGGATTAGTGTTAGCACTCCGCCACTTTGAGCTTGACTTGACAACGAGAGCGTCGTCACGGGGCAGCAAGAGTGTTGCCAAGCTAAGGTGCACGAGCTAGCACCAAGGCAAAAAGGGAAATGGGCAAGTGATGGCCAAGGCTTTGACAAAGGCAAGGCAACTTGGCAAAGACTTGACAATGAGATACGGGCTGAGGATGACACTTGATCTTTGCAAAGGTATCAAGACATGAGGTAGTGATTCCAAGGCAAGGAAAAAACGAAGTGGGCAAAGGCAGACTAAGTGCAACGGAAGGCATGCGCGCGCGAGGAAGGCTTGTTATAACAGTGGGGCGCGGCAAAGGGCCATGTGCATGAGCAATGGAATGGGCAAAATGCGGCTACAATGCACATGAGAACAAGGCATTGGCGCCTGATTCAAGCCAAGTCACGCACATGGGCAGCAAGCTTTCAGATTGACCAAGTCAAAGTCGGTTACACGATACATACTATGCACATGGACGACAGTTGGCTTTTGCTAAAAGCTAGCAGAATTGTTAGCACGTTTTTGGGGCCATGATTCCATTATTAGTAGCATGATCTACATGATCTTAGTAGTTGGGAGATGTCAACTACACTAGGCCAAAATAATGGGCTGTGTGGGACAAGTATCTAAGCCTAAGTACGACAAGTATAAGGCAAAGGGGTTGTCTCATGTGTTATAAATAGGCAGCATTCTTATGCTTGTGGGCAGTAGAGAAAAACGTGTAGAGTGCATGTTTTGAATTAGGAAAAGAGTTTCCTGTATATTGTGCCTTGTGTTCTTATTTATTTCTGTTGCCTTAAATTAAATTTCGTAGCCTAAATGAGTTCCTAAACTTACTATGGTGAAGCTGCCTAAAAATATTTTAATTAAGCCCAAAATTGCTGTAATTTTGGCAAAGTGTTGTGAGAAGGCTAAAGTCAAGTGCGGGACTTGACTGCCGCACAGGCTGGTTTCGGCGGACAGAAATCACGCCCGTGACAGTTAGTTTCATGGAGTCTTTAAAATTGGAAAAATATTATAGATCCCACATTCAAGGAAATATTCTAAACTTTAATTCATATTACTCTTAACAAATAACCAAAAAAATCACATGAATACATATTGCGATACTATAAATAATAAATTTTACTTGCATCTTCCGAAAACGACATGTCATGCACATGCACTCATATTCAAACCTTATAGGAATAATTTTTTTTATCAAGCTTTGTAGAATAAGTAATTACCCAGTAACATTTATTAGTCCAATAATTAAAATTCGCATGAAAAGTGCAATTGCAAATGAGAATATTATTAAGGAGAATTTGTGTGCTTTCCAAATTTCTAAACTTCATCTCCAAAAGTAAATTTATGTATGTCCAACTGAAGTCCAAAATCAGTCATCGAGATCCGTATAGCTTAAAAGCAACATAACGAAAGTTGATGAATTTGAATTGTGAAAACCTTCGTAGGTATCTTTGTATAAGGTAAAATTGGTTTGTAATAAATGATCGAATAATAGCATGCCACGTGGAATTAAAAATATGTAAAAGGCCAGTCAAGTAACTATTAGTATCGAAAACAACAACTCCAGTTGGTATCAAATAAACCCCGAAGGGAGCCTGGTCAACGGGACAACTGCAGTTGGTATCAGATAAACCCCGAAGGGAGCCTGGTCAATAGGAGCAGTTCGAATATTTGTCATCGGATAACATTCAATGAAGAATATTCTCTATTATTAAATGAGCATCCGTTGCAAAGAATATTTGCATTCATCGCTTGCCGTTACATATTCATCAATAGCTCCTATTGTCATTTAAGAGGGACTTGATCCTAGGATTTTGTTTTCCTAGATATAGCTATAAATAGCAGGCTCAATAGCCATTGTAAGATAGGAAATTCTTGGCAAAAATTATGTTGTATTCTACTTTCACTCTCAATTAAAACAACTTTATTTACTCTTTTATATTCTTCTCATTTTTGTCCTCAGAGACGCTATTCTCGGAACTAGGCTTGTCATTTTCTTCAATCTTAATCGCTAAGTCTTACTTTTACTCTTGTTTATTTACCATTTTTGGATCAAATCAGCTCGCTTGTCTATAAATTACGTAACAAATTCAACTGTACTATTTTAGGGGTAAACAGTTTGGCGCCCACCGTATTGGTCCTTGCGTTTATTACTAACTTGTTTGATTTTTTCCTTAGCATGAAGTCGAAGACGACAACTAATAGTGTCAACATTGCGCACAACGTTGAGAGACACAAAAATCTGCCTCAACATAAGGATTCAATCAGTGAAACCTGTAATGAAGGGGACGAGGCAACTCCGGTTCGTGAAAGGCAATACCCCTGGCATGTATGGGAGCCAACTCCCGACGACGCGGAAGAGGAACACCTAGTGGAAACAGTAAGAATCCTAAGAGAGCAATAGAAAGCCATCATGGGCCACCTCTTAAGACAGGATCAGGTGATGACAGAGTTGAAGCTAGCATTGTCAGGCACTTCCAGCAATACAAATGGAAGGTGCCCGGTTCCTCTCGGCGTTCCTGCAAATCAAACAGCTCGAAGGGTTGATAACAATACCCCGAGGGATGAGGTCGGTTTCGATGGTGTAGGGGGGACCGGTAGAGGATCTGGTAACAATAACGACAATGATCTCTTCAAAACCTAGCTCATGAGATTTACGAGGAAAATGAACAAATGGATGGATCAAAACACGAAGGAGTTTCATGCCCGAATGGATCAGATTTCAGGCGCACCACCAGTTTTGAAGGGCCCAGATTTGAAAAATACACTTAATTACCATTTAAACCGAGCCCAACACCAGATTAAATTCCGAAGAGGTTCAAGATGTCGGATATACGAAAATACGACTGGACTTCGAACCCGCAGGTGCACATCACAACTTATAGTAAGTCCATAAAAGGGAACGATTTGGCTAAGTATGAGATCGAATCGGCTCTACTGAAGAAGTTTGGAGAAATCCTCACAAAGGGGGCACTGATATGGGGTTCACTCTTACTCGAGCATTCAATTACTCGTTTGAAATGCTTGTAGATTTATTCATCATGGCCCATACCGGGGCCAGGAAGGTCTAAGCCAGGAACGCGAACATATTTAGGATCGCACAAGGTGAGTCTGAATTATTGCGGGAATTAGTGATCAAATTCCAGAAAGAAAGGATGCTGCTACCAGCCGTACTAGACGAGTGGGCAGTGGAGGCATTCACAAAGGGTTTGAATTCCAGGAGCTCCGATGCCTCCCAAAAATTGAAAGAAAGCCTGCTCGAATTTCAAGCGACTACATGGGCGGATGTTCATAACTGCTATGAGTCAAAGATAAGGATAGAAGACAATCAGCTCGGGTTCCTAACATCAACCAAGGGACGGGATCGAGACAAGAACAAGGATAAGTTCAAAAGCATTTTCGATGCGGATTGATGATCTGCTAAATGTCATTTCCTTCCATGCGAGAGAACCGAAGGACGCGGCAACAAAGGGTTCTGGTCCTTGGATAGGTTCGCTCCCAACAGAAGAATTTACCGTGGCCAGAACAATGGATCATTATAAGGAAAAGAGGTATCGAGGGCCCGAGGTTCCACATATTCTAGGTTGTCAAAATATAATTTCAACATCATCATAGTGGAGTTGGTATCAGCGATGAAGAATATCAAAGAAGCACAATTCTCGAAGCCAATCAGATCTGATCCCAGCTAGAAGGATCATAACTTATGGTGCGAATATCATGGGACTCATGGCCACAACTGCCGGCATCTATGTGAAAAGGTGGCGATGTTGTTAAAAAAGGGCCATCTTAGGGAGTTCTTGAGCAACCAAGACAAGAGCAATTACGCCGTAGCCGGGACAACGCAGACCTTCGAAGGTAGTGAAAGACTCCCCCTGGTTGACCATCAATATGATTTTCGGAGAGAATAAAATCAATGGTGTAACCTTCTCGGTGGACAAGAAGACAAATGTATTAGTGACCCACAACAAGAGACTCCGAAAAATCACCGAAGATGATATCACCTTCACGGAGGAAGACGCTGATAGACTTCTTCTCCCACATAACAACACCCTGATAATCTCTCTTAATGTCTTAGATTTCAAGATTAAGTGTGTTTTGGTTGACCCAAGAAGCACAACCAACATCATTCAATGGAGAGAGTTGGAACAAACAAAGCTAGCCGGAAGCATCATTCCGATAACAAAACTCCTCGCTGGGTTCAACTTCGCAAGTGTGACAACCCGAGGAGTGATCCTGCTACCCATGAACACCGAAGGGGTAACCAAGACCACCTTATTCGAAGTGGTCAACGACGACATGTGTTATAACATAATCCTCGGAAGCCCATGGTTATATGAGATAAAGGTCGTGCCCATAACATATCATCAACTACTAAAATTCCCGACCTCAGAGGGAATCAAGCAGATAAGAAGATCAACCGGCAGCAAGAGAGATTAACGTAGTGTCGATTTCCAGTAGCAAAGGGAATGATCCCAACAAATAGCAATTACAGGAAACTACGCCTATTCCCGTTCCAAATGAAGGTGATAAAAGCGAGGAGTCATCGGAATCCCACCAGGTACTGAGATACTTTCAGGTACTGGAGGAGACAGACGCAACCCAGTCCACTATAGAAGAACTCGAGCAAGTGACTTTGTTCTAAGAATCTTGTAAAGGAAGTTTCACTTGGGAACAAGACTCAATCCCGAACTCAGGTAAGGATTTATTAATTTCCTTAAAGCTAACGTTGATTGTTTGGCATAGTCGCACTCGAATATGATAGGTATCCTATCAGAGGTGGCCGTGCATAAGCTAAGTCTGGACCCGAAATTTCCACCAGTAAGGCAAAAGAAATACCCAATAGCTGAGGTCAGAAAGAGGTTTGTTAAAGAGGAAGTAACTCTATTACTCGACATTGGTTCAATCCTGGAGGTAAATTATCCAGAATGGTTATCTAATGTAGTTGTAATTCCAAAGAAGAATAACAATTTTAGAATATGCATAGATTATAAAGACTTAAATAAGGCGTGACTTAAAGACTCGTTCCCTTTGCCAAACATTGATCAAATGATTGATGCTACGGCCGGGCACGAGTTAATGAGTTTCCTTAATGCCTACTCTGGGTATAATCAAATCAAGATGAACCTGGAGGATCAGGAAAAAACTTTGTTCATTACAAACATTGGCACATATTGTTATAATGTGATGCTATTTAGGCTTAAAAATGTTGGAGCCACTTATTTAGAGGCTCATGAGCAAGATGTCCGAGAAGAAAATAGGAACAACAATGGAAGTGTATATAGATGACATGTTAGTCAAGTATTTGAATGCAAGTGATCATTTGAAACACCTCCAAGAAACCTTTGATATCTTGAGGAAGCATAACATAAAACTCAACATAGAAAAAAGTACATTAGAGGTTGGCTCCAGTAAGTTATTGGGGTTCTTGGTCTCACAGAGAGGGATCGAGGTAAATCCCGATAAAATCAAAGCCATTGAAGATATCTCGGACCAACTAACGAGTGTAAAAAAGTACAGAGGCTAATCGAAAAATTAGCCACTTTAAGCGGGTTATCTCTCGATCCTCAAAAAAATGTCATCGCTTCTTCTCACTTCTGAAGAAGAAGAAGAATAATTGCAAATAGAGTCTGGAATGCCAATGGGCCTTGAATGATCAAAAACGCTACCTATCAATCCCCCCCGCTACTATCAAAACTAGGGGAAGGCGAACAATTGCTGATATATCTAGCTTCTCGGAAGCAGCGGTAGGTGTCGTTTTAGTCCGAGAGGACAAATGTACGTAATTTCCTGTCTATTATGTTAGTAAAATATTGTCAGGAGCAGAGACTCGCTATCCGCACCTAAAATACCTGGCCTTAGCTCTCATAGCCGTCTCTCGAAAGCTTTGGCCTTATTTTCTGTGCCACATGATAGCTGTTGTGACAATCTTCCACTTACGGAATGTTCTTCACAAGCCTGAGATTTTAGGCCATTTGGCTAAGTGGACAGTCAAAATTAGTGAGTTTGATATTGAATACAAGCGTAGGACTGCGATCAAACACAAGTTTTGGCCAACTTTATGGCCGGTTTCAGTCCCGAGTTAATTACCCTGGTTGCTAAAGAGGCTGTACTGGTGTCAGAAACTACATTAAGAGTTTGTACCTTGTTTACAGACGGAGCTTCCAACGTAAAAGTTTCGTAGCTCGGGGTGGTTCTAATCACACCCTTGGGGGAAACCCTGAGGCATGCCATTAAAAATATTTCGTAAACTAATAATGAAGCCGAGTATGAGGCTTTGGTTGCTGGACTTGAATTTGCCCGGGTACTTGGCTCTGAGGTCATCGAGATCAAATGTGCTTCCCGGCTGGTAGTAAAACAAGTGTATATGATTTTTGATACAAAGGAGGAACGCATGCAACAATATGTGAATAAGGTTCAGGCATTGCTTGCATGATTCGGGGAATGGTCGATCATACACATCCTGAGAGACGAGAGTGTGGAAACAGATGCATTGGCTAATGTAGGGTCATTTATAGAGATGAAAGGATCTGACTCCGGTACTGTCGTTCAACTTTTTCAATCGGTACTAGATGTGGTTTGGGACTGGAGGAATGAGTTCGTCGAATATCTTTGGCATGGCAAGTTGCCCGAAGACCCGAAGGTGTCTCGGGCACTACGCACCAAAGCGGCTCGTTACTGCCTCATGGACAGGCAATTATATAGGAGATCGTACCAGGCCCATTAGCCCAATGTCTAGGAGCCTCGGAGGGGGACTATGTGATGAGAGAAGTCTATAAAGGAATTTGTGGGAACAATTCCAACACAGATTCATTGGTACTAAAGCTGGTTAGGGCAGGATACTATTGGATTCGGATGGAACAAGATGCAAAGACATTCATTCAGAAATGAGACAAATCTCGATTCTATGCATAGTTGGTACACCAAGCAGCAAAACTCTTGCATTTGGTGTTGTCCCCGTGGCTATTCATGAAATGGGAGATATATATAGTCGGCCCACTGCCACTGGATTCCAGAAAGGTAAGATTCCTCTTAATTTTAACTGCCTACTTCACTAAATGGGTTGCAAAGCATTGATTTCCACAATCTGTTTTTGCTACTTCTTCTCCTTCACTATAGTTGAAAGTACTTTGTATTCGAGTATCCTTGCTTAATCTAAGTAATTCTTGACTTCTGTCTTAGTATCCTTCTTCTATTAAAGACCATTTTTCCAATTTTAGCAGCAATTCCTTTTCTGAAGCTGCTAGGACGTCAGTATACTGTTGATGCATTTGTTGCTGTATTACTTTCAGAGCTACCCTTGTTTGATCTATATTCATGGTTATTCCTTTAAATTATACATTATTAAGTGTCTCAATTGTGGTCTGAGTGATTTCAGCTTTTCCCATATTCTCTTCATTCTCCCCTGATTAGTCTGCATCCTCCATTCTTTTTCTATAATAGGCATGAAATTTGGATGATCAGCCCACACATTAAAGAATCTAAATGGAGTTTTGACATTATGATCTTTGGATTGGAAGTTTAGAATCATTGGAGCATGATCAGTGATAAATGTTTCTCCATATTCATTCTGAACATGACTATATTAGAGCATCCATTCATCGTTTCCCAAAGTTCTATCAAGTCAGCTGCAAATTCTATCATCTCTTGCTTGTTTGTTAGTCCAAGTTTAGTATTCACCCTTCCATGGAATTTCATTCAGGAAGAGGCTATGTGTACAATTTGATAAATCCTTCAGCTCTGCTATAGTTACTGGTGCACCATAGAGTCTATCTTGTGGATAAAGTAAGGCATTAAAATCTCCACTTAGGAACTAATGTGCTGTTGTTTGGTTGGAGAGATCCTGCAGATGTTCCATAACTCTTTCCGTTGCTCGATTGTGTTATATCTATATACCACTGTCATAAAGCATGTATCAGTGGGCTGTCTTCCTGCTATATAGAAATGGATATACTAAGCTGATTCTTGAATCATTATGAGGGCATAGAATCCAGACCCTTCATTTACTGCATGTCTGTAGTTGGTCACACAATTCCATCCTGGAGCAATTCTGTTGGCAATAATAGCAACCTTATTTGCTTTAACTCTTGTTTCTACTAAACCAGCTAAAGTAATTTTATTTACTTTGAGATATTTCCTAGTTCCTTCTATTTATACCTCTTATTTATTCCCTGCATATTCCACACTAACCAATTCATGCTAGAAATGTAGATACCCACCTATATCAGTGGGTAATTTCCTCTCATTCACATAATCATCATCTTGAATCACACCAAATCCATTGCTAATAGATATTGTGACACCCCTCATGTTATTTTGTATTTGATCATGTGTTGTGTTCTGTATCTTCTGTCCTCTATTGGTACTCCTCTGCACTTGAGTAAATTCTTGCTCATTAGTTTGTATTTGGTATGGTGGATTTACAGTCATCTTGGCCTGATCTTCCTGTATTTTATCACTTTTTGCCTGTGCTTTATGTTCTTCTGATAAATTTTCCACATTGTTTGTTATCATTCTCCCAGTAGTTCTCCATTGTTGTACTATTTTCCTGGGCCTTCTCCTCATTTGCTGTTCCTCTTGCCTATTTTCTCCTTTTCCAGCTACATCACAATCATGTCCAATCTTCATACATTTCTCACAGAAGTTTGGTTTCCAATCATATAAAACAGGCTGCTGGAAGAACCTTCCTGTTAGATCCATTACCTCTACTTTATCTGGTAGAGGTTTAGTGACATTCACCTCTATAAGAATTCTTGCAAAGGAGATTCTAGTCTATTTAGCTGTACAAGAATCTGCATACAGAGGAGTCCCAATGGTACTAGCTATACTGCTCAAAGATTTTGCACCCCAACTGTTGATTGGCAATTTTGGAAACTTCACCCAGATGGGAATTTCTATTAGGAATTCTGTTTTAAGATCAAAATCAGGGGACCACAGTTTGATTACGATCGGTCTATTGTTAATGGTATAGGGCCCTGAGTACAATATCTCATTCATATCAGCCACTGATTAGAATTTGATTATATAGTACCCTTCATCATGTAGAAACACCTCCGGTTCACCTACAATTGCCCAATTTTGTGCAACATAGTTCTTCATGTAGTTATACCCTAGAGTATCTCCAATTATGTAAACAATTAAAGCTGATTTTCACTTCTGTGTCTCTTGTTCTACTTTTTCCTTATCTAATTGTGCAACTACTTTTCCATTAATTACAGTAGGGTTAACATATGATAAAGCCATACCATTTTCTATTGCTCTGTTGCCTTTGAATAATCCGACCCATGACTCTTCTAGAAGTTGTTTTTCATCTCTGTCATCCGCTGGGCATTGAGTCTTCATCACCACATTATCTAGATTCCCCTTTGGATATGATTCACCAATTTGAACCAGATTTTGCTTTTATTGCTCATAACTTGGGTCTCTTGTTGGTGCGAATCACTTCTCAAATTTAAGCTCTGGACTCCTGTGCTTGTACCTGGGTTCCCTTTCAATTGCAATTCACCACTGAGATTTAATTTCTTCGTTACAGTCATAGATCCGATCGATGTTGGCTGAAATAGGTTCGATTTGGGGGTAACAACATGTTGTTCATTCCTTTGTTCTAGGGTTTCGACAATAATCCTAGCACTTACAGAACTTCCGACGATCATCAATCATTTTTTTGCTGGTCTTCCTCACCTAGCCATGGTTGGAAACATGAGCGACGTAGGTTACCTTAACATGCACCGAGTGCGCTTTAACTATTTCAACACAAAAAAATGTATCTTGCACAACACTTAAGCAAAATTATTATTTATTTGGCTAAAGTGACAAACTCAAAGAAATGTTTGGCATAATTACAAAGGTACAAAAAATGAAGGAAAGAGGAAAAACAACAAAAGAAAAAAATCTAAGCATTATCGCCGCCGGAGCTAGGGGGAGAGAGGCATCTGCATCCCCCTCGGTGAAAGAGGGCGGATCAGCTGCCGGTCCGGAGCCTGGATCTTCATCATTATTCTCTTCAATTTCATCCTCGGTGCTCGAATATTCGAAACCAGTGCTCGAGGAGTTAGTTGCAGCAAGTTGAGTAGGGAAACATTCTCGAGCAGTTAGCTCTAGTGCTCGAGCCTTGGCGTTGTAGTCGTCAATATCAACGATGCCCGATTTGGCCTCTTTCGAGGGTTTTTTTCCTCATATAATGCATCGCACACGTCTTTTCAAAACAAGGGAATCCCCTTGGTACTGGAGTTTTGCCTTTAGTCTGTCAACCTTGGCCTGAAGGCCATCCCTCTCGCATCTCATGGCACCGAGGCTAGAATCAAGATCACAGGTTGTAGATAGATGAATCCAATTTTGCTCCATGATCTTCTTGAATCTCTCCTCCATTCTGGACCTTATCTCATTGGCGTTATTGGCCTCCTCGGTTTTGGAGCTCAAGGCTACCTTCAAGTTATTTAATTGTACCTCAGAGGTAAATTCGCGCATGACAAGTTGGTCCCTTTCGGCCAACAATTGATCCCGCTCGGAGGCAAGCCCTTGATTAATTTTTGCAGGACCTCAGAAGCAAGAAAGTTGGCCTGTAAAGAAGAATATCAAGGTTAAAAATCCCATTATAACAGATAAATAGAGAGCAAGTTATAACAAAGCAAATACATTACCGCTGCCTCATTATGCACGACATTATTCAACAAATACTCCCCCGAAAGGGAGTGTATTTTCTTCTTATCTTTCTATGAAGCCAGCGACTTCAGGTAGTTGGCAAGCTCCACCGTCCTGGACAACATATGGAACTCCTTCAAAACTGAAAGAGTACCACTCCTCCTCCCCCGAGAATCTGGAAAATGGTGAGTAATTGTGCCCCAAATTCCCATGGTCGGGAGACTGAAATCGAGAAACACCCTCGTCTGGAGCATCTGTTACCGGTGAAGGAGATGCAGTGGGTGCTAGTGGCGAATGTGCAGCTGGTATAGAGAGGCATGAAATTGTTGGCGTTGAAGGTTAAGAAGCAGCTGCAACAGGAGCAACGCTAATTATTGGTTGCTCTGTGTCCGAAGGCAGAAGAGGCCCGGGGTCCGAGCTCCTTGGACCAGAAACAACAACGGGGATAGGATAGCGGGAATTTGCATTATCTACCAGATCCATCTCACCCCAAAGTGCTTGAACTTCTTCTATGGTTAGGTTTTGAAGCTCTTCGGGCTGAGAAACCAGTTGAGCTGATAAAGTTGTCCTTCTTCTTTGGAGGGGAGCCACTTTATCACTGGATTCTCTATATTCCACAACACCACTATGGTCGGCTCAGCTGTTGTGGTCTTTATTTTCTTATTTTTATCCCCAATCGAGGAAGAACGCTTCTTTTTTGGTTACCTATTCTCTGGCTGGGGACTCCAAGAGGAAGCACCACCACCGGGAGTAGATCCAAGCGAACTGTTCTGAGCAAGGGCACTTTTCAGCACCCTCACGGCCTCCGTGGGATCAGCCAAACTATCCACCTCAGGGCGGGTGACAAAGTCCTGCGGGAGTCCTAAATCAAGAAAAAACATGGAGTTAGAAAAGTCACCTATGTTCATACAAAAACAAAAGGAAGGAGGACTCAGTTTACCATAGTTCTAGGCTTTCCACCCATATTTAGGGGCCATTTCCGTCCACTGATGGGTTTCTGGTGTTGTAATATCCAAAATCTTCTGAACCCACTGGTCCAGGTCTTGAACCCTTAGTGGTTCTCGCCGGGTAGCTGATACAACGAAAACAAAGAGGTCAACAATAACAGAAAACAGTCTTTATACGAAGGAAAGAGATGAACAAATCACAAACTTACGAAAGCGGTTCCATGATTCAGGAAAAGATGGAACTGTGGCCGGGATGATATCCCCAGTTGTGATGATGACAAATCGCTCCATCCATCTGTGGTCACTATCATTATACACGCTGGTGAGAAGGGCATGGTGGCCACGTATGCTGAAATTAATTACTTCCCCACGAAAAATTTTGGGGGAGTAGAGATTCATTTTGTGTGCCAGGGTTAGGATTTTTCCAATCTCCGTGCACAACTAGCGTAGGCAAGCCATCATTCGCTATATAAATGGTATACTTGCGCCAAGCAGACCTCGTACCGGTGGCAAACTCCAAAATTATGGGGTCAAGCCATGCACTCATCCCCAAAGAAAACGGACCCAAGGTAAAGGGATACGTATAGACATACGTAAAACCTTTCTTGGTGAAGGTAACCTGCTCTATCATATCCGGAGCAAGGATGTTAAAGTCTGGGCAGTTGCAGTCCTCCTTCATAGCATGAATACTGGAAGGGAGAATGAGGAGGGGTAACAATGAGATGGGACGAATCAAGAACATGTTTAAACAGATGATGGAGAAAAATGCCGACTTCGATGCTCAACTAGCCTCTCACAACACTTCTATTCGCAATTTAGAAGTTCAATTGGGCCAAATCTCGCAAGCTTTGAACACTCATCCTAAGGGGGCACTACCAAGTGATACGGTGGTGAACCCAAAGGGTGGGAATAATACGGGACATGCTATGGCCATTGTCGCACCTCCTCTTTCCCGCGCCCGCGGGGCGCGTGGGGGGTTTTCTCCAATTAAAGGACAGTCGAAACGGGATTTATTTATTTGTTTCAGAGTCGCCACCTGGGAATTTTGAGGCGTCCCAAGTCACCAATTATAATCCCTGAATCGAGGAGAATATGACTCTGTTTATTTTTCTGCGAACCGGAAATCCTGAGTAAGGAATTCTGTTAATCCGGAAGAAGGTGTTAGACATTTCCGAATTCCGTGGTTCTAGCACGGTCGCTTAACTGTTTTTATTATTGGCTTAATCAACTTGATTTTATTAAATATTGATGTTATCTGATTTTACTACCGCTTATACTTATCGTGATTAAGGACCTTCTTTGAATCGAATTACGCGTACGTATATTCGTGTTGTAAATTAAAAAGATGCGGAATTGTGTCACGCGCACGTGTACACAATTACTTTTGACAATATATTTATTAAGCACATTTTTTCGAAAATGCGTTGAATCAAGAATGATTATTTTTCTTAAATAATGAACCGTACATATTGGATTTTTATGAAATTGATTTAATGCTTTTAGAAAAATCCTTTTATTAAATAATCATTCGAAATTGCGCGTACGCATAATTCGAAATTTTGTTTTTAAAGTATAATCAGGGTACGCGAACGTATCCCTAATTGCGCAACATATTTGTAATGATATTATGGAATTTTCAAAAAAAAAAATGTTTGTTATAGCACGAGAAACCTCGTTTTAAGATGTTCTTTAAATTTTTGGAAAATAATCCACAATTTATTAAATATCGACCATTGATTATAATTTCCGAATATAAATCATATTCATTCCAATTATTCAAATTCAAAAGACAGAATAAAAATATGATTAATACTAACTTTAAAACAAATGTGACATATATAAATATGCCAAAGAATAAATTGCATATGAAACCGAAAATAAATAATTCATAAAGGAAGGAACTATTTTCCGAGAATTTTCGTGATTACTTAATGCAAATTCTATTTTTAATTACCATTGATTTAAGAAGTTGCCATTTGTGTATATACAACTCAACTTATTCTCACATGCTCGTTTTAATCTTAATAGACCTAATTATTTGGTCACTTTGTTTTATGAAAGTAGATAAGCATCAAATTTATAGAAAAGGCGTTATTATGCAAGTTAATTCAACAAAGTTACCTTACATATAACCTAACTGTTTGGCGTAAATATTCATAACGTTTTAACATCATGATGAGCTATACCAACTTACTTTACTCATATGATTATACCTGTCATCATACCATATAATAACTTATACCAACCTAAACAAAAAATCATATTTGTTACAAGATATTCTACTAATGTAACTTCTTAATCATTACATTTAACTAATGGTATTATGGGATGTAATCAATGGCCCATTTTTATGCCTCACTCCCTGTTTTGACAATTCACGTATATCTATACCAATGAGATTTCGGAATAGCTAACATTATTACAAAACTTTATATGAATTTCAAAATAAGACAATTTAACTCATAGCTATCAAATTGAATTCACTATTAGTTAACTAACATAAAAATGAAATTAGAACTAATGAACTTGGACAATTGGAAAATAACATTTCAATTCAAGCTTCATTGACGGGTCATGCTGAAATCTCTTTCCGACTTAAAATTTAAAAGACATATACCTGAAAATGGAGGTAGAAGAAGTAAGTTTCAGCAGTTACAGCAGTAACAAATTCAGTAGAATATACTGATAACACAGTAAATCTGATCAAGAATAGGATTCGAAGAGCCCAGATGCACAGTAAGATACTTTGAAAGACACTTCAGATTTTAACTGAACAGTGGAATCACACAAAGTTGAACAGATTCAACACAAGAACAATATTTCAGATTTCAGCTTTTCTTCAGTTACAAATTCAGTTTGTTTCTGATTTTCTGTTTCTGATACTGTATCTGTGTGTGAGTGTATATGTGAGTGTTCTATTTTCGGTTTCCTTTCTTTAAAATCTCAGCCCTCAAAATCTCTTAAAGATTATCTCTTAAAAATTCTCTCTGCCTTTCTTTTTCTTTCTTAGAATCTTCCTTCTGAAAAATTCTGCCCTTAGAAATTCTCTATGAAAATTCTGTTTTTTCTTCAAAATTCTGTTTTTCTCTCTTAAAATTCTCTCTCAAAAATTCTCTCTCCAAATTCTTGTGTAAAATTCTCTTCTTTTTTCTGTCTGTCCAGCTCCTGTCTTTATACAGGGCTGGTCTTAGGCAATTTAAGTGTTTCTTGGACCCCCTTCTTCTTTTTAAAAAAACAGAAAATCCCATTATGTAAAACCTTTTCCCTGATTTTCAGCAGCCCATTATTCCTTGTTCCCCATTAGTATCATTAACTAATAGCCACTAACATTACATTATAATATACTAGTACTAACACCCTGTTTTTTACTGCTCATTCCCAGAAATGCCCCTGAAATCTTGATGTTATTACTGAAAAATCAGAACCTATAGCAAAACAGTTTCTAAAATCTGTACAAACTTAGTTATCTCCTGATTTACAGCTATAACCAATCCTATGATTTTGAAACAGTATTACATCTCTAATAGCTGACTGACAAAAACTGAATTAAAACAGGGAATTATCAACTGAATAAAAACAAACTTAACATTATACAGAACATGCAGGATTCTTTCAACTGGAATTCAAAACTGAATTAAAAGCAAACAAATACAGGAGCATTGTCAATATACTGACAATGTCCCGTTTAGAAAACAACAATACAACATACATTTGAATTCACTAATTCATAAACAAACATGATTTAATTGACGAATACTAATCAATTGACTATTTACAACATTTGTCAATAATTAGTCCAAACAATAGAATCAGACTGTTTCAGTCAACATTTTCAGAAATGAAAAATTCGTAATATAACTAATCGACGAACTTAATCGAGTCGATTACACACATTGTAAACAATCACAAACAATAGAAACTATTCACATTCGGATCAAGTAAATAGGTAGGAGACAGAAATGACAGAATTGATCAAAACAAATATGAAAAATTAAAAAGCTATTAAAACAGACAACAATACACGTAGAATACACAAAAGAAATAGAAAAAATACCTCTGAATCTTCACTCGAACTCAACTTGGATTTGGACCTTTTTGTTTGAAATCAAACTGACCTTAGTCGAAGTATTTTCCACTGAAAATACTTCGACTAAGGTCGATTAAACCTCAATCTTCATCATAATCTGAACCGAATCCGGAAGTTTGGTATTTTTAGGGTTCTTAAAAACTCGATTTGGGATTTAACCATTTCTGGTCAGATTCGAGAAGAACCAAAGATATTCTAGGCACGAGGGAGGCCAGGAGGGTAACTGGTGTGAGTTTGAAACAGATCTGGGTAAATTTTTGTTTGGTCCGAATCTTCAAAAGAAGATTCGAGAAGTTCCGAACGGATTCGAACCTAACAACCAACAGATCCATACTTAGGATGACTAGGGGAAGCCATGGTGTTAATTTGGGGCTGATTGGTTTAGATCAAGTTTTCAGGCCAACCTTCGATTTAAGATTCGAAGAGTTGTGGCCTGATTCGAAGGAAACTAAGGTTGGATTCGTGTAGGGGAGGTTCAGGAGGTCCTAGGGTGTTAAGTTGGTGACCGGCGGCGTTGATGCCGCCGGGTTTCAGGCGAAGGGGAATAGGGGCGGCTAGGGTTAGGGGTCTGTTTGGAACGATGATGAACAGGAGCGGAGAGGGGGGTGTTCAGTTAGGGGCTGGGTAAGGTTTGGGATTTATATAGGGGTAGGGTGGATTAGTATCGTCCGTTGGATCAATTAGAATGGAGGGCTAGGATCTATTCACTTAACCAAACGATGTCGTTTGGTTTAAGTTGGGGGACGGGTTGAACCGGGTCAATGGATCGGGTAAGGGTCTTGGGTTCGGGTGATGAGATCTTGGCCGTTGGTTGGATTTAATCCAACGGCCCTTGATAAGGGTGACCAAAGGACGTCGTTTGATTCTGCTTGAATTGGACCGAACATGGGGCTGTTGGGATTGGGCTTGTGAAGGGAATTAATTGATTTGGGCCTGGATTTTAATCCAGGTCCAATATTTTACTAGTATGTTTTTTATTTTATTTTATTTTTCAATTAATTCATTTTCTAATTTAAAAAAAATTATAAAACCATTTTAACTTCACAAAAATATATTAATTACTCTATAACCATTATTTAACACATAGACAAAAACATCAATCACACAGTGAAACATTTAAAATAGAACCAATGCGTATTTTTTGCGATTTTATTTAAATTATCTCTTAAATGCATAATTAAATCCTATATGCATGCAATATGTATTTTACTTTATTTTTTGATTTATTTTGACAAAAATAAACATTTACGGACATAACACAAACATTTAACACCACGCCAAATTCAAAAATTACACAGTAAAAGAAATTTATTTTATTTTTTGATTTATTTTGGAGTAGTTTTTCGTAAGGCAAAAATTACGTGCTCACAGCTGCCCCTCTTTGTGCGGAAACTTGAAGAGTTTTCGTACAAAGATAAAGTGAGCGGACACGAGCGATTTTTGCCCGTTCGAATACTCCGTGGGAAGCATTTTTTGAAAGATTTGACCGAACCTCTGCTTCAAAGGTTTCCTACATATCCTTGGCTATAAAGGAATCAGGTCAATGTAGTTCGGGAATTTTTGGGTAGCTGGGACTACCGTGGTACTGTGATGTTACTGCTGCTTCATGCTGTTTTTACTGCTTGCTGACCTCCTTATTACACCTTACTTTAAAGGAAATACAAAATTAAACTAGACTATGGTACATGAATTATAAAATCTTATCTAGATCATGCCCTTGCGTTTCTTGTTGTCTTGATATCTTGGTGAATCTTGGGCATTTGGCTTATTCCGTATTCCTCTTGGAACTCTTGTTGTTTCTTGCTGGGGATTCTGTTGGATTCCTCTGCTTTATTGATTCTAAGTGTGCTCCTTTCTCACGTGAGTGGGCTTTTGGTTTCAACACTTCAATTGCATTCCCTCGTTCTTCAGGTGGGTGCCTCGACTGCTTTTCTTTCTTCCTTCATCCTCGTTCTCCAGGTGGACGCCTGTTTTCTTCAATTCTTTGTCCTCATTCTCCAGGTGGATGCCTGACTTCTTCTTTTCTCATCCTCATTCTCCAGGTGGACGCCTGACTTCTTTAATTCTTTGTCCTCATTCTCCAGGTGGACGCCTGACTTCTTCTTTTCTCATCCTCATTCTCCAGGTGGACGCCTGATTTCTTTAATTCTCATCCTCATTCTCCAGGTGGACGCCTGATTTCTTTAATTCTTTGTCCTCATTCTCCAGGTGGACGCCTGACTTCTTCAATTCTTTGTCCTTATTCTCCAGGTGGACGCCTGACTTCTTCTTTTCTCATCCTCATTCTCCAGGTGGACGCCTGACTTCTTCAATTCTTTGTCCTCATTCTCCAGGTGGATGCCTGACTTCTTCTTTTCTCATCCTCATTCTCCAGGTGGACGCCTGATTTCTTTAATTTTTTATCCTCATTCTCCAGGTGGACGCCTGATTTCTTCAATTCTTTGTCCTCATTCTCCAGGTGGACGCCTGATTTCTTCAATTCTTTGTCCTCATTCTCCAGGTGGACGCCTGACTTCTTCTTTTCTCATCCTCATTCTCCAGGTGGACGCCTGATTTCTTTAATTCTCATCCTCATTCTCCAGGTGGACGCCTGATTTCTTTAATTCTCATCCTCATTCTCCAGGTGGACGCCTGATTTCTTCTTTTCTCATCCTCATTCTCCAGGTGGACGCCTGATTTCTTCAATTCTTTGTCCTCATTCTCCAGGTGGACGCCTGACTTCTTCTTTTCTCATCCTCATTCTCCAGGTGGACGCCTGATTTCTTTAATTCTCATCCTCATTCTCCAGGTGGACGCCTGATTTCTTTAATTCTCATCCTCATTCTCCAGGTGGACGCCTGATTTCTTTAATTCCTTGTCCTCATTCTCCAGGTGGACGCCTGACTTCTTCTTTTCTCATCCTCATTCTCCAGGTGGACGCCTGATTTCTTTAATTCTCATCCTCATTCTCCAGGTGGACGCCTGATTTCTTTAATTCTTTGTCCTCATTCTCCAGGTGGACGCCTGACTTCTTCAATTCTTTGTCCTTATTCTCCAGGTGGACGCCTGACTTCTTCTTTTCTCATCCTCATTCTCCAGGTGGACGCCTGACTTCTTCTTCTTAACCAGGTATTTCCAGACACAAATATTGTATTTTCCCCTGTTTTAAATCAAAGAAAACTTCGTTAGTTTAAAGCAGGGTGGCTGGTTGTGGTATTCTTGCCGATGGTGATGTTTCTCTTCGTCTTTCTTTATTGCCTTGGAATGATTGAAAAGACTGTTTTGTCTTTGTAATTGATCCTTGACTATAGGATTTCCCTCTGTGTGTTTTCCTTCAAAATCTTTCAACTGTAATCATGTGCTTCTTTTGACTTTGCTGATCCTCTTTTGATTTCATCTTTCTTACACCCGTACTTTTATCTCCCACCTTTCGTGGCTGTATTTTGTAACCTTGAATCTTGGTAGTATACCTTGACATTCTTTCTTATTTGTTTAGAATAAAATTTATCTCAAAGCTTGGAGAAAGTAAGATTATTAGTAGCGAAATACGCTGATTTCGACAATTATAGAATGAAAAGAAAAATCCAATTTTTGGATGACTGTTGGAAAAGGAATAAAAGACTTATCTGATTGGAATTACTGGCACCAATGATCAGGGTATGCATTTCGGATTAATCAACCCAGTCTTTTAATCAATCTCCTTTCAATTGTCTCAAGGAGTTTTCATTGATCAATTTTCCTCATTTTTCACTTCTCCACTTCCCTTTCGCCTTATGGTGCCTGCGAAGGTTTTCACCAATAAGACTCTCTCATTTTACTTTTCTCTCAACTTCCGTCGCCTTATGGTGCCCGTGTGGGTTTTCACCTATAAGACTCTCTCATTTTTACTTTCTTTCCTTGTTTGTACCACTTCATTTGCTTGCATCAGCATTTTTCTAAGATTGATCGAAAGGTCTTTTTGGTATAAGGTTAGGAATGGAAAAGGTATTAAAAGCTAAATAGTTGTGGTATGGGTTTAAAATTACAACTCTTGGAATCTTTTCTTATTTCCAATACAATTCCTGCCCCAGTCTCTTGATTGGGGTCTCTTGATATTTCTTTTCCGTGCACATTGTGCATGTTGTGCACCCTATGACCGAGCCGTGAGGCGCCTACGTATCCTTCTTTGAGGAATCAGGTCAAACGTAGTTCACTACATAATAGTGAAGATTTTGATTTTTTTATTTTTTTTATTTTATTGATTCCAAGAGAGGTTAGGAAAGAAACAAGTATGGCTCAAAGGGGAAGCAAATGGTATAGTGTTTGGACAGCAGAATAAATTGCCTTTGTCATTTCAATCTTTGAAATAGTGCTAAATACAAACATTCAAAAAGTTATGCATAATATCTCTTTACCGCGTCAGAATTGATCGCCATATCTATGCATTTGCCTTCAATATCTGTTAAACATAGTGCACCATTCGATAATACTCTGGTCACAATGAATGGTCCTTGCCAATTCGGAGCAAATTTGCCTTTTGCTTCAGCCTGATGTGGAAGAATGCGTTTCAGCACATGCTGACCTACTTCAAACTTCCGGGGACGCACCTTTTTGTTGTATGCTCTTTCTATTCTTCTTTGATATAATTGACCATGACATACTGCGGTCAATCGTTTTTCGTCAATCAAGTTCAACTGTTCTAAACGGGTTTTGACCCATTCATCATCATCAATCTTTGCTTCGGCGATGATTCGAAGGGAAGGAATCTCAATTTCTGCAGGAATTACCGCTTCAGTGCCGTATACCAACAAATAAGGAGTTGCTCCTACTGAAGTGCGAACAGTAGTGCGGTATCCCAATAATGCAAATGGTAATTTTTCATGCCATTGTTTTGAACCTTCTACCATTTTCCGCAGTATCTTCTTTATGTTTTTGTTGGCTGCTTCTACTGCTCCATTCGCCTTGGGCCGATATGGGGTAGAGTTACGATGTGTAATCTTAAACTGTTGACATACTTCTTTCATTAAGTTGCTGTTAAGATTAGCACCGTTATCTGTGATGATCACCTTCGGGATTCCGAATCGACATATGATATTTGAGTGGACAAAATCGACCACAGCTTTCTTGGTCACTGATTTGAATGTCTTGGCCTCAACCCATTTGGTAAAATAATCAATAGCTACCAGAATGAATCTGTGTCCATTGGATGCTGCCGGTTCAATTGGTCCAATCACATCCATGCCCCAAGCAACGAAAGGCCATGGTGCCGACATTGTGTGCAACTCGGATGGTGGAGAATGAATCAAATCTCCGTGTATTTGGCATTGATGACATTTGCGTACAAAACTGATACAATCTCTCTCCATGGTAAGCCAATAGTAACCAGCCCGTAGGATCTTCTTTGCCAACACATATCCACTCATGTGGGGTCCGCAAACTCCTGAATGTATTTCAGACATGACAAGTTGTAGCTTGTCTGGCATCTATGCATCTTAATAATCCAAGATCTGGTGTTCTTTTATACAGAACTCCTCCGCTTAAGAAGAATCCATTTGCTAATCGCCTGATGGTCCTCTTTTGATCTCCTGTGGCTTGTGCGGGATATATGCCCATCCTGATATATTCCTTGATGTCGTGGAACCATGGTTCTCCATCAAATTCTTCTTCAACCATATTGCAATAAGCGTGCTGATTGTGGATTTGAATATGTATTGGATCCACATAAGCTTTGTCTGGATGGTGCAACATTGATGCTAGGGTAGCCAATGCATCGGCAACTTCATTATGGATTCTTGGAATATGTTGGAATTCCACTGATTGAAACCGCTGACAAAGATCATGTAGACATTGTCGGTATGGTATGAGCTTCAAATCTCGGGTTTCCCATTCTCCTTGAATTTGATGTACCAAAAGATCCGAATCTCCCATGACTAAGATTTCTCGGATACCCATGTCTGCAGCTAGCCTTAACCCCAAAATGCAAGCTTCATATTCAGCCATATTATTGGTGCAATAAAATCGTAGTTGAGCCGTAACAGGATAGTGATGCCCTGTTTCAGAAATGATTACAGCTCCTATTCCGACTCCTTTCATGTTAGCAGCTCCATCAAAGAAAAGTTTCCAGCCAGGTTTTTCAATTTGCTCCACCTCGTCGATATGCATTGTTTCCTCATCAGGAAAATAAGTCTTCAGCGGCTCATATTCCTCATCGACCGGGTTTTCGGCTAAATGATCGGCCAGTGCTTGAGCCTTCATTGCAGTTCGAGTCACATAGACGATGTCGAATTCTGTGAGCAATATCTGCCACTTTGCAAGTCTTCCTGTTGGCATAGGCTTTTGAAAAATGTATTTCAATGGATCCAACCGAGAAATGAGGTAAGTAGTGTAGGATGACAAATAGTGTTTCAATTTTTGAGCTACCCATGTTAGGGCGCAACATGTCTTTTCCAGATGAGTATACTTAACCTCATAAGCTGTGAACTTCTTGCTAAGGTAGTAGATGGCCTGTTCTTTTCTGCCAGTGAGGTCATGCTGCCCCAATACACAACCAAATGAATTTTCCAAAACCGTCAAGTAAAGAATCAAAGGTCTTCCTGGCTCTGGCGGGACCAACACGGGTGGGTTTGATAAGTACCCTTTTATTTTATCGAACGCTTCCTGACACTCATCGGTCCATTTGACTGCAGCATCCTTTTTTAACAATTTGAAAATTGGCTCGCAGGTTGTTGTGAGCTGAGCAATAAACCTACTGATATAATTTAACCTTCCCAACAAACTCATTACTTCAGTTTTGTTTCTTGGGGGTGGCAGTTCTTGGATGGCTTTGATCTTTGATGGGTCTAGCTCGATGCCTCGTCGACTGACTATGAATCCCAGCAATTTTCCAGATGGAACTCCGAATGCGCACTTGGCAGGGTTAAGCTTGAGGTTGTACCTGCGAAGTCTTAAGAAGAACTTCCTCAAATCCCCAACGTGGTTGGTCTGATGCTTTGATTTTATGATTACATCATCCACGTATACCTCAATTTCCTTGTGTATCATATCATGAAACACTGTGGTCATTGCTCTCATATAGGTTGCTCCGGCGTTCTTCAAACCGAATGGCATTACCCTGTAGCAATAAGTTCCCCATGGTGTGATGAATGCCGTCTTTTCTGCATCTTCTTCATCCATTAGAATTTGATGATATCCGGCATAACAATCCACGAAAGATCCTATATCATGCTTGGCACAATTGTCGATCAAAATATGGATATTGGGTAATGGGAAATTATCCTTTGGACTTGCTTTGTTGAGATTGCGATAGTCGACGCATACTCTAATTTTGCCGTCTTTCTTTGGCACAGGAACGATATTAGCTAACCAAACAGGATATCGAGTGACTCGAATGACCTTTGCTTCCAATTGTTTGGTGATTTCTTCTTTAATTCTCACACTCATATCAGGCTTGAATTTTCTCAGCCTCTGCTTGACAGGAGGCACCATTGGATCGGTGGGCAATTTGTGGACCACTAAATCAGTGCTCAAGCCCGGCATGTCGTCATACGACCATGCAAAAACATCTTTGAATTCTATGAGTGCTTTAATTAACTCCTCTCGGATTTTTGGCTCGAGATGGACACTTATTTTAGTTTCTCGGACATTACTCGTGTCCCCTATATTGACATCCTCGGTATCATTCAAGTTAGGTTTGATTTTTTCCTCAAAGTGAATTAACTCTTTACTAATCTCTTCAAAAACCTCATCTTCATCATATTCTGATTCATAATCACAATATGTTTCTTGAATTAATATTTCGGAATCAGATTGATTTTTAAGACTGGGCTGAAGATTCCTCATGCATGCCATATCACTAGAGCCAGCATAAAAAGAACTGTACAAAAAAGAAGAAAAAGAAAAGAAAGCTATTAGGAATGATAATAAAAAGGAAACTGCTTTTTATTGGATAATGAAAGATAACAAGGTTTTGCACGCTTCAAACCAACTGTAAGATAAATTTTGGGATTACAACCTTGAAATATCCCAAACAAACTGAAAGAAAATCAAAATAAACTACCAAGACTCCTTTCGAATTGGGAGAGGAGTGGCTTTCCAATTATTGAGCTTTGTTTTTGGTCCAACGAATTGAACTTCTGCGTTGCTACACCCTTCTCCGTCTTCCAGCATATTTACATCACTAAACAATTTCTCGAACCTTTCAATTAATTCCTCCTCAGGATTGACCTGGGATTTAGGAATTGTTGTTATCGGGCGATTTTTAGCACCGGTCTTGACAAAAGACTTCAACAGCTGTGGTACTGGTTTTGGAAGAACCCATGCTTGGTGTTTCAACTTCCTGGCTCTCATCACGTCATTGGCGGTCGGTGTGAATCCTAAACCGAATGTTCCCCAGTTCTCGGGGAGAGATACTGGTTGTACAATTCCTTGCAAAGATAAGCCCAGGCCTTTGCCGGGTATAAAGCCATTCTTCAGCATTTCATAAGCTACCATGACTGATGTAGAGGATACCTTTGGATTCGCAAGGTATTTTCCTTCTGGAATTTTCTCTACCGACACTGTGTCTGATACTTGGTATACCCATGGTCCTTGGTCAATTTCTGCTCCCTCGACTGGTACAATGGTGCTGTTGTGAGCATTTAAATTTTCTTCTCCATGCACGACTATTTCTTGATGGTCCCATTCAAACTTGACAACCTGATGTAATGTTGACGGGACTGCTTTAGCAGCATGGATCCATGGTCGACCCAACAACAAGTTGTAAGAAACAGTCATGTCCAAAACTTGGAATTCCATTGTGAATTCAACTGGCCCTATAGTTAGTTCCAACACTATGTCGCCAAATGAATCTCTACTTCCACCGTCAAATCCTCGTACGCAGATACTGTTCTTTTGAATCCTCTCCTCTTTAATTTTTAATTTGTTTAAAGTGGAGAGAGGGCATATGTTTGCACTGGACCCATTGTCGACCAATACCCGGGTTACTACGGAGTTTTCACATTTCACGGTGAGGTAAAGAGCTCTGTTGTGCTCGGTACCTTCCACAGGTAATTCATCATCAGCAAATGTAATCCTGTTCGTCTCAAAGATTCTGTTGGCTATTTTGCCCAAATGATTTACAGAGATCTTTTCAGGAACATGAGCTTCATTCAGGATTTTCATCAATGCCAGACGGTGTTCCTCTGAATGGATCAGTAATGACAACAATGAAATTTGAGCGGGGGTCTTCTTTAATTGATCCACAACAGAATAATCATGGAGCTTCATTTTTCTTAAAAACTCCTCCGCCTCTTCTTCCGTCACAGCTTTCTTCGTGGGCATTGGATTGTTTTTAGTTTTTCTCAGCTCTTCGGGAGTAAAACATCTTCCCGAACGAGTCAAGCCTTGTACCTCACACACTTCTTCCTTGATTTCTTTGCCTTTGTACATTACGGTCACCCGTTCATAGTTCCATGGGATGGCTTTGTTGTTGATGATTGGCAGCTGAATTACAGGTGCAATAATAACTCGATCTGTACGTGCTCCTTCCACAATTACGACGGGTTTGTTAGCAACCCCTGGTACTATCACCTTTGTCCTCTCTTGTTTTGCGGCAACTTTGTTCGATGATCCCTCATCGACTATCATAGACGGTTCACCACCATTCTTGTTATGCTTAGACACCGGCTTCTCCTCCATTAACTGCTTATCTGGCTTGGTTTCATGAGACTTGATCATCATGACAGTTTGTGACGGCTTCTTTGTCTCCCCATCAGCTTGTATGATTTCTATCATATTAGCCTCTTGATGGGCTGGCATTGGATTTCTATTGATATTTGGAGCTTCAGGGGTTTGAACCTCGATTTTATTAGTATCAATCAGCTCTTGTATTGCATTTTTCAAATGCCAACATTTCTCCGTATCATGGCCTGGTGTACCGGAGCAATATTCACAGCTAATGGTGTAATCCAGATTCTTTGGTGGAGGATTGGGTAGCTTGGATTGTATTGGTCTCAACATGTCTAACTGTCTCAGCCTGTGGAACAGACTAGTGTAAGACTCTCCCAATGGAGTGTAAGTTTTCTTTTTCTGTTCCCTTTCTCCCCTGAATGCTGGCCTAGGCCTGAAACCTGGTCCGGGATAAGCTCGGGGGTAGGTATTTGGTGTGACAGGAGCACGCCAATTGGTGTGAACAGGTGGCTGATTGTATGCTTGAGCGTGGTTAATGGCGAAATGAGGCTCTGAAGGGTGATAGTAATGTTGGGATGAATCATGGTGGTAAGCTGATTGGCGAGGTCGTTGCTGATTATAGTAAAGCGGTGAACCCCTGGGTCCTGGCCAAATTCCTGAATCAACTACGGTTGCTTCCTCCCTCTTCTTTCTTCCGATTCCTCCTACCCCGCCTTGAATAGCTTGAGTAGTTGCCTTAATTGCTGAATAGCTCATGATTTTGTTTGTCTTGAGGCCTTCTTCCACCATACCTCCCATCTTCACTACCTCGTTGAATGATTTTCCAACCGCTGAAACCAAGTGGGCGTAGTAAGTTGGTTCCAAGGCTTGGAGGAAGTAGTCTACCATTTCGCTCTCCTTCATAGGAGGATCCACTCTTGCCGCCTGTTCTCTCCACCGAAAACCATACTCTCTGAAACTTTCATTGTGTTTCTTCTCAAATTTGGTCAAAGATAATCGATCTGGGATGATTTCCAGATTGTATTGGAAATGGTATGCGAATGCCTGTGCCAGGTCATCCCAGGTGTACCATCTTCCATGGTCTTGGCGTGTATACCACTCCAAAGCTGATCCGCTTAGACTTTGACTGAAGTAAGCCATCAATAATTCATCCTTTCCCCCAGCTCCTCGCATCTTGCTACAGAAACCCCTTAAGTGGGCTACTGGGTCGCCGTGCCCGCTGTATAGGTCAAATTTGGGCATCTTGAAGCCAAATGGCAATTGTACATTAGGGAATAAGCATAAATCTTTGTAGGCTACACTGACTTGCCCACCTAATCCTCGCATGTCTCGGAACGACTGTTCTAGACTTTTGACCTTCCTGAACATCTCTTCTTGTTCAGCATTTTTGGCTGGCTTGTCAATTTCGGTTGGGAGATCAAACCGAGGAGCAGGTGAATTGATTTCGGAGGCTTTGAAGGTGGGCTCCGGGGGTAATATTGGTTGTCTTGGGCCTGAAATGTAGGCTCACTAGGAGATTTGTGAAATGTAGCAGGGGGAGGTGCTACAAAAACAGGAGTCATAGGTGGAGGAAGGTACGGAACTGGTTTTGGAGGTGGAGACTGTGGTGTCTGAGAGGTGGTGCCTCGGTAGTGCTGATAAATGGGGAAACTCGGGGATAATTCAGTGGTGATATTATCCTGAGTTTGGATTATTGATGGAGCAGGGTTATTTGGGTAAGATGGGGGCAACTGTCCTGTAGACCAAGCTTGGTACATTTCTGCCATTTGCTGCTTGAGCTTAAGCATTTCTTCTTTCATTTTCCCGACATCCATCTCTTCTATCTCCATACTTGTGTCAACATCTGGGATAGACATACTTTCGGGTATTGGTCCTTTTGATCTTGTGTGATAGTGATAATATGCCAGTATACTCTTTAGAGAAACTAACTGGTTGAATTCTGAAAATGGACAAACTTGTTAGTTTTGAGAGTTTAACACATATATAATCACACGTTGAGATGCAATGCTCCTAGACAAATAATCCCTTTCTATTATGCATTCGCTCGGTTGCTTGTATCGTCCCAGCTTTATTGAAATTGAAAAATTGTCATTCGCTTTTATTTACTATAGATATCTTTATCGTGGTGGTCGACTCTTAGAGATTGCCTATGTATTATGTCAAACATGAATCAGACCTTGCGTAGTTCGGACCAAAGTCAATCATGTTTATTTATTACACAAAGATGGAATTACATTCGAAAACTTTAAGAAAATAGCTTGAAACACACACACTTAAATCAGAATAAAAGATACAATTCATAACATCTCACAAAATGCCCCACTTTCCACTTTTGTTCTCTAATATTGGATTATCTGCTCAATGTGGGGCTTGACCTGGATGGCCTCCCAGCGTACGATACATCCTTTCCAACTCTATTGCTAGATGACGAGCAAAAGTGGGCGCATGCTCTGTAAACCTTTCATAATCCATTCCTTGGCAGTTTACATAACTTTGAGATGTGAAGACTGCCAAGTCGTGGACTTGTGCCCTGAAACCTTGGAGACGTTGGTCTTGGTCTTGCAATTGCTGCTGACGAGTGGTGGCTATGTCTCTGACACGGTTTTCACGATCTAAAGCTGATTCTAATAGAGCTCGGAGTCTGGCCTGCTCTAATCTTGCTTGTGATCTTTCCCTGTCGAGGTCTGCTTGTTGGTATTCTCTGTTGCATCTTCTTGCCTCTTCTAGTTGTGCACGAAGCTGGTCTTCTGATCGCATCCAATAGTCTTTTTCCTTCTTGAATTGAGCCTTGTCTTTTTCGGATTGCCTATCCTGGCGTTCCTTGTTAGATCTGGCTTCTTCATTTAATTGTTGGATCCTTTCTTTTGCTTTGCTCAATGCCCTTTCGTTTTCTGCAAGAATGGAGTCAAAATCTTGCATTTTTTCGAAGAGATTGGCGATGGTTTTTTGATCTTTCCAGCTTCTCTTTGGCGTTTCAGAGACTCTTTTCATTTTTTGGAATCGAGCATGAAGATTTTCATTCTCACAAGCTAGACTCTTTTTCTCGCCTTTGGCTTCTTGTTCTTGCAAATCTTTCTCCAAACTGAGGCTTCTTAGATTTTCTTTTAGGGCATGGATAGTGGCTTTGTACCCTTTTTCTTTTTCTCCCCAGATTAACCGCTCTTGGATTTTATCATTGAAATTTTGAACATGGGGTCTTTTTGTTGGCCTTTTTAGCTCAGGTTCCGGTGCATCATCCACGCGGGACCGTTTTTCGAACCACCTTGCATATCCAGGATTTATCTCACCCTTGGTAGCGTCTAGGACTTGAGTATCACTTTTCAAGTATCGGCACCCATTCCACATCTGCTGAAGTAGAGCTTCGGGAATAGTGGCTTCTGGGTGTAATTCGATTACTTGCATACTCAAATCTTCCTCATCAGGAACTATTTGATATCTCCCTAGTTGCCTTAGGACTCTTAGTGGTGCATATGGCTGAATGCTTCTCAATCCCAATAGTAGTAGATAACTATTTGAGGTTGACATATGTATTACTTCTCTCATCGGGAGCCATCCCAGAGTCCATTCAATTTGATTTGCCGTTAAAGCCTTTAGATGAGATACCCATGCTTCTATCCCTTCTGGAGCTTGGTAATTTTTTGTTCTTTCCTCATAGCTCTCGATGCAATTAGCTCTGTTCGACCCATACTGTATGATCTTGGGTTGTTGTTGGAGATGTTCAATCACCCACATTTGCAACAAAATTTTGCATCCTTCGAAAACCTTCGCCCCTGATTTGCATAAAGTCAAAGCCCGATAAATATCTGACAGAATGATGGGAACAAGGGTGTGATTTTCTTTAGTGGTGAGGATTTGTACAATTTTTGCGGTGCGAATATCAATTGTTCGCTCTTTATTTGGGAAGATCATGACTCCTAGAAAAGCCACCATGAAAGCAAATCGTCGGTGCATCTGCCAAGTGTCTTTGTTTTGCTTATTAGTAAGGCCTTTCTCATGAATTTCGAACCCATCTGACTTTCCAAATCTGGAATACAAAAAGTTGAAGGAACAACATCCATTGATGACATTGCTTTTCCTGATTTGACTGCTGATGTTCAGAAGACCGAAGAATCGATGTATTGAAGGAGCCTTTGTGAATATCAAGCTTTGATTTCTTAAACTTCCGTCAAAACCAACATAGCCAGCTACCTCCTCTAATGTAGGAGTAAGCTCGAAGTCAGAGAAACGAAAAACATTGTGAACCGGGTCCCAGAAAGTTACTAATGCCGTAATCAGATCATCCCGAGGCTTAACTTTCATAATGTCCGTGAGATTTCCCAAATGCTTGACGACCCATTTTTGACCGTCTTCGCCTAAATCATACCACCACATTTGAAGCTGACATAAAAATTCCTCCGTACTTGTGGATGAGGGGCTTTGTGTAGTGCTCATTTTGTATCTGAAATTTAATTTTAATAAAGTCAAAATTTATACTAAAAATCATTTTCGAATTTTTTTTTTTCTCTTTGATTTAAAAAAAAAATTAAAACTATATCTTTTCGAAAATTTTAAAGCAACCCATTTTATTCCTTGCTTCTTACCATGATTTTATTTAAGCTGGTCAACAAGCATGTTCGAGGCAAATGAATGCACAAGTAGCAAGTAGGATGCATCATGATGGTCTTTTAATTTTGGGTTCACCTGTCCTAGACAGACCCAACCCCTGTGTTGAGTCTCCAAGGGCAAATGCATATGATGCAAATATTCGTTCCTACTAGGGATCCGGTACATGGCTGAGTTATTCTAAGTGTAAAACCTTAGGTTGATTGTTCTAAACCTGGCTTACCCAAACGGACAGTTTGAGCCGAAGCGGGGGCAACGTACCGGGAGCACGAAAGTCTGCCCGGCCTAGTTACTTGTCCCAACTCCGTCTTATTTGGTATGACTTTAACAGAAAGGTGGGTCACGCGCACGTGTACACCATAAATTCAGAAGACTCAGAAAGAAGGGGGTTTCGTAGCAGTTGTATATATGCACAATTCAAATAATATTAAAGCGGTAAAAAAACATTTAGCATATTAGCATATAAACAGTTGAAAATTATATAGTAAGTAAAGCCAATAAAAACAAATATTTTAAGCTCGAATTCTTTAAACCCTGAACCAATGGTTCTGGGTTACAATAACACAGTGGTAAAAGTCCCCAGCAGAGTCGCCAGAGCTGTCGCACCTCCTCTTTCCCGCGCCCGCGGGGCGCGTGGGGGGTTTTCTCCAATTAAAGGACAGTCGAAACGGGATTTATTTATTTGTTTCAGATTCGCCACCTGGGAATTTTGAGGCGTCCCAAGTCACCAATTATAATCCCTGAATCGAGGAGAATATGACTCTGTTTATTTTTCTGCGAACCGGAAATCCTGAGTAAGGAATTCTGTTAATCCGGAAGAAGGTGTTAGGCATTTTCGAATTCCGTGGTTCTAGCACGGTCGCTTAACTGTTTTTATTATTGGCTTAATCAACTTGATTTTATTAAATATTGATGTTATCTGATTTTACTACCGCTTATACTTATCGTGATTAAGGACCTTCTTTGAATCGAATTACGCGTACGTATATTCGTGTTGTAAATTAAAAAGATGCGGAATTGTGTCACGCGCACGTGTACACAATTACTTTTGACAATATATTTATTAAGCACATTTTTTCGAAAATGCGTTGAATCAAGAATGATTATTTTTCTTAAATAATGAACCGTACATATTGGATTTTTATGAAATTGATTTAATGCTTTTAGAAAAATCCTTTTATTAAATAATCATTCGAAATTGCGCGTACGCATAATTCGAAATTTTGTTTTTAAAGTATAATCAGGGTACGCGAACGTATCCCTAATTGCGCAACATATTTGTAATGATATTATGGAATTTTCAAAAAAAAAAATGTTTGTTATAGCACGAGAAACCTCGTTTTAAGATGTTCTTTAAATTTTTGGAAAATAATCCACAATTTATTAAATATCGACCATTGATTATAATTTCCGAATATAAATCATATTCATTCCAATTATTCAAATTCAAAAGACAGAATAAAAATATGATTAATACTAACTTTAAAACAAATGTGACATATATAAATATGCCAAAGAATAAATTGCATATGAAACCGAAAATAAATAATTCATAAAGGAAGGAACTATTTTCCGAGAATTTTCGTGATTACTTAATGCAAATTCTATTTTTAATTACCATTGATTTAAGAAGTTGCCATTTGTGTATATACAACTCAACTTATTCTCACATGCTCGTTTTAATCTTAATAGACCTAATTATTTGGTCACTTTGTTTTATGAAAGTAGATAAGCATCAAATTTATAGAAAAGGCGTTATTATGCAAGTTAATTCAACAAAGTTACCTTACATATAACCTAACTGTTTGGCGTAAATATTCATAACGTTTTAACATCATGATGAGCTATACCAACTTACTTTACTCATATGATTATACCTGTCATCATACCATATAATAACTTATACCAACCTAAACAAAAAATCATATTTGTTACAAGATATTCTACTAATGTAACTTCTTAATCATTACATTTAACTAATGGTATTATGGGATGTAATCAATGGCCCATTTTTATGCCTCACTCCCTGTTTTGACAATTCACGTATATCTATACCAATGAGATTTCGGAATAGCTAACATTATTACAAAACTTTATATGAATTTCAAAATAAGACAATTTAACTCATAGCTATCAAATTGAATTCACTATTAGTTAACTAACATAAAAATGAAATTAGAACTAATGAACTTGGACAATTGGAAAATAACATTTCAATTCAAGCTTCATTGACGGGTCATGCTGAAATCTCTTTCCGACTTAAAATTTAAAAGACATATACCTGAAAATGGAGGTAGAAGAAGTAAGTTTCAGCAGTTACAGCAGTAACAAATTCAGTAGAATATACTGATAACACAGTAAATCTGATCAAGAATAGGATTCGAAGAGCCCAGATGCACAGTAAGATACTTTGAAAGACACTTCAGATTTTAACTGAACAGTGGAATCACACAAAGTTGAACAGATTCAACACAAGAACAATATTTCAGATTTCAGCTTTTCTTCAGTTACAAATTCAGTTTGTTTCTGATTTTCTGTTTCTGATACTGTATCTGTGTGTGAGTGTATATGTGAGTGTTCTATTTTCGGTTTCCTTTCTTTAAAATCTCAGCCCTCAAAATCTCTTAAAGATTATCTCTTAAAAATTCTCTCTGCCTTTCTTTTTCTTTCTTAGAATCTTCCTTCTGAAAAATTCTGCCCTTAGAAATTCTCTATGAAAATTCTGTTTTTTCTTCAAAATTCTGTTTTTCTCTCTTAAAATTCTCTCTCAAAAATTCTCTCTCCAAATTCTTGTGTAAAATTCTCTTCTTTTTTCTGTCTGTCCAGCTCCTGTCTTTATACAGGGCTGGTCTTAGGCAATTTAAGTGTTTCTTGGACCCCCTTCTTCTTTTTAAAAAAACAGAAAATCCCATTATGTAAAACCTTTTCCCTGATTTTCAGCAGCCCATTATTCCTTGTTCCCCATTAGTATCATTAACTAATAGCCACTAACATTACATTATAATATACTAGTACTAACACCCTGTTTTTTACTGCTCATTCCCAGAAATGCCCCTGAAATCTTGATGTTATTACTGAAAAATCAGAACCTATAGCAAAACAGTTTCTAAAATCTGTACAAACTTAGTTATCTCCTGATTTACAGCTATAACCAATCCTATGATTTTGAAACAGTATTACATCTCTAATAGCTGACTGACAAAAACTGAATTAAAACAGGGAATTATCAACTGAATAAAAACAAACTTAACATTATACAGAACATGCAGGATTCTTTCAACTGGAATTCAAAACTGAATTAAAAGCAAACAAATACAGGAGCATTGTCAATATACTGACAATGTCCCGTTTAGAAAACAACAATACAACATACATTTGAATTCACTAATTCATAAACAAACATGATTTAATTGACGAATACTAATCAATTGACTATTTACAACATTTGTCAATAATTAGTCCAAATAATAGAATCAGACTGTTTCAGTCAACATTTTCAGAAATGAAAAATTCGTAATATAACTAATCGACGAACTTAATCGAGTCGATTACACACATTGTAAACAATCACAAACAATAGAAACTATTCACATTCGGATCAAGTAAATAGGTAGGAGACAGAAATGACAGAATTGATCAAAACAAATATGAAAAATTAAAAAGCTATTAAAACAGACAACAATACACGTAGAATACACAAAAGAAATAGAAAAAATACCTCTGAATCTTCACTCGAACTCAACTTGGATTTGGACCTTTTTGTTTGAAATCAAACTGACCTTAGTCGAAGTATTTTCCACTGAAAATACTTCGACTAAGGTCGATTAAACCTCAATCTTCATCATAATCTGAACCGAATCCGGAAGTTTGGTATTTTTTAGGGTTCTTAAAAACTCGATTTGGGATTTAACCATTTCTGGTCAGATTCGAGAAGAACCAAAGATATTCTAGGCACGAGGGAGGCCAGGAGGGTAACTGGTGTGAGTTTGAAACAGATCTGGGTAAATTTTTGTTTGGTCCGAATCTTCAAAAGAAGATTCGAGAAGTTCCGAACGGATTCGAACCTAACAACCAACAGATCCATACTTAGGATGACTAGGGGAAGCCATGGTGTTAATTTGGGGCTGATTGGTTTAGATCAAGTTTTCAGGCCAACCTTCGATTTAAGATTCGAAGAGTTGTGGCCTGATTCGAAGGAAACTAAGGTTGGATTCGTGTAGGGGAGGTTCAGGAGGTCCTAGGGTGTTAAGTTGGTGACCGGCGGCGTTGATGCCGCCGGGTTTCAGGCGAAGGGGAATAGGGGCGGCTAGGGTTAGGGGTCTGTTTGGAACGATGATGAACAGGAGCGGAGAGGGGGGGGGTGTTCAGTTAGGGGCTGGGTAAGGTTTGGGATTTATATAGGGGTAGGGTGGATTAGTATCGTCCGTTGGATCAATTAGAATGGAGGGCTAGGATCTATTCACTTAACCAAACGATGTCGTTTGGTTTAAGTTGGGGGACGGGTTGAACCGGGTCAATGGATCGGGTAAGGGTCTTGGGTTAGGGTGATGAGATCTTGGCCGTTGGTTGTATTTAATCCAACGGCCCTTGATAAGGGTGACCAAACGACGTCGTTTGATTCTGCTTGAATTGGACCGGACATGGGGCTGTTGGGATTGGGCTTGTGAAGGGAATTAATTGATTTGGGCCTGGATTTTAATCCAGGTCCAATCTTTTACTAGTATGTTTTTTATTTTATTTTATTTTTCAATTAATTCATTTTCTAATTTAAAAAAAATTATAAAACCATTTTAACTTCACAAAAATATATTAATTACTCTATAACCATTATTTAACACATAGACAAAAACATCAATCACACAGTGAAACATTTAAAATAGAACCAATGCGTATTTTTTGCGATTTTATTTAAATTATCTCTTAAATGCATAATTAAATCCTATATGCATGCAATATGTATTTTACTTTATTTTTTGATTTATTTTGACAAAAATAAACATTTACGGACATAACACAAACATTTAACACCACGCCAAATTCAAAAATTACACAGTAAAAGAAATTTATTTTATTTTTTGATTTATTTTGGAGTAGTTTTTCGTAAGGCAAAAATTACGTGCTCACAGCCATGACTACGAGAAGTGGCAAAAGTGGAGATGCAACCACCTCAAATCAAAGAAGAATTGTGGATGATGATGTTGTGGTTCAAGAAGATGAAATTCCAAGCAATGTGATTCAAGCTAATGAAGAAGTGAGAATTGATATTGATAAAAATGTGGAGGAGACGCAAGAATAAGTGAAACCGTCTAGGGAAAACGTAATTGACATACCGGAACCGGTAGTGCCAAAGGCTAAGACACCAATGCCAAGGCCTCTTCCTCCATACCCTCAGAGTCTTGCAAAGCAAAATAGTGAGAACCAATTCAAAAAGTTTATTGATATGATGAAGAGTTTGTCTATCAATGTACCATTGGTTGAGGCTTTAGAGCAAATGCCGGGTTATGCAAAGTTCATGAAGGACTTGGTCACCAAGAAGAGGTCGATGAATTGTGAGACTATCAAGATAACACATCAAGTGAATGCTATTGTGCACTCAATGGCTTCGAAATTGGAAGATCCGGGCACTTTCACAATCCCTTGTACCATTGGGAGCGCCAATTTTGCAAAAGCTTAATGTGATCTAGGGGCGAGTATCAACTGTAGACATATAATTTTTGACCCTCCCCAAGATTTTTCATATTTTAGCATGTAAATATTTAATTTATGCCTAATATCACTATCTCAACTATTTTGACTCTTTTACTTTATTTTATTACAAGAAAATAAAAATTACAAAAAATAGTTTCATTAATGCTTTGTTGTCATTTTTAATCTTGAAAAATACCAAAAATAGTTTTGTTTTAACGGTCAGTCTTATTTTAATTGTTATTTTACTTACGTAGGATTAATTAATAAATGAGATCGTATTTTTAGTCTCGTTCGCGGTGAAAGAATAAAATTTGGGCTCAAACGACCCATTTTTAGACCTAATTTTAGGATCTAGCCCATAATTCCTAGGCCCATACTCCTTAACCTAAATATAGCCCTAAAACCCTAAGCCTATAAAAAAGGAGCTCAAAAAAACACACAAAAAAAAGCAACAAATCAGCCGCAAACCTAAAGTCCATCAGCGAAAAATACAAAAAAGATCCTAAGACTCTTAAGACCAAAATCAGACTTAGGGGTAATGGGATCAGCGCCGTTTTCACAAGACCCCGACCTATACACACAGGAGAATGAGCGCCGTTTGAACAAAAAGAGACGAAGAGATGACCAACCCCCCATCACCACCTTTCTTCGATCTTGAGAACAAAAAAATCCCTCACCCTTCCACCGTCAAACACACCTAGAACTCCTCCATAAAAGCCCCAACCTAACAACAGTACCAACACAATCAGCAACCTTCGCTGACTCCCCGCCCCCCCTTTTATGTCGCCTGAGACAACAACAAAAACGGATCTAAGAAGGACGGACGAAGGAGACGAGTACAGCGACAACGTATAAGGAGATTCAATGTTTGATTTCGGATTCAAATCCTACTGATTTTCGTTCCATAGTTTCTCTCGCTCTTCTGCTTTTGATTCTAAAAGCCATGGAATCTGATGGAGCTTTGATTGAGGTTTGATACGTCGTTGATTTGAGGGCTGTCATTTGTGGTGGAAGTTCGCGATTTCTGCTGATTTTTAGTCGCTGATTTCGCTCGGATTTAGAGTTGAAACTTGGTACTCGACAATTCTTCTACCAATATTAAGGAAGTCTTTGTTTAAACAGGTTCTTCTCCTCACTAATTCATCTTCTTCAATTTTCTGGTTGTGAATTTAGGTATCCAAGAGCCGGGTTAAGATGAGTTTTGTTTTACATGTGTTTATGTGGTGATATAATTGTTATGGTGCATTTATGAGTTAATTTCCAATCGTTTGATTTTTCCGAATCCGATTTCCCTCGGTTTAATTAGCTTCTCGTATTCTATCACTGTTGGTATAATACAATGTTAAAATGTTAAGGGGAGATGTTGAGTCAACAGTCTGACACATCCGATTCTTCTTGGCTTAAGTAAACTTCGATAATGTTGAGTCACGAACCATAGAAATTTGTTATAAGTCGTTCACTAACTTAATGAAAAACATAGAGTGCAATTGATCTTTTCTTGAAGGATAAACTGTTTTTTTAATTATGATGGCACACGTTTACATGATCTGTAACATTACCAAGGAGTAATAGAACATCCCAATGTCCAAAATCACAAAAAGCACGTATGAGAATAACCTTAGAATTTCGTAGTTCGTTTTAGGCACATAATTAAATTATCACAATTGTGGGTATGATTCTCATAGCGTGGTCGTGACACTTAATTTCAAATTAGTTTAAAAAATGAACATCCGTAGTTAATTGCTTTTCCTTTAATAAAATTGAGGTGTGCCATCTAATCACTTAGTCTATGGCCCTCACATCAATATCTTAATTAGTGTAGAAAATGCCTTGAACTCTCATAATTTGCTTTAGGCGCGTTTAATTAATTAAATTGTCATAGCTACGGGTACGGTTCCTGTGACGTAGTTGTGATTCTTTAATTTCTAAAATCCGGGGGTATATTTATGTGACCCAGCCACAATTCAATCTTGTTAATAAAATAAACATGTTGTGGATCGTGGGTACGGGTCCCGTGACACGATTCGCGACGTGTAACTAAATAATTAATTGTATAACAATTGGATTATTAAAAGCGGGTAAAAAGGAATAAAATACACATATGTTTCAAAGATGTTTTAAAATCAAATAAATGGGCCAATAATAACAGTTGAGCGACCGTGCTAAAACCACGAAACTCGGGAATGCCTAACACCTTCTCTCGCGTTAACAGAATTCCTTACCCGGATTTCTATGTTCACGGAATGTAAAACAGAGTCAATCTTTCCTCGATTCGGGATTTAAACCGATGACTTGAGACACCATAAATTATCCCAAGTGGAGACTCTGAATTTTAAATAAAATAATCCCGTTTCGATTGTCACTTAATATGGAAAAAACTCCCTTATATACCTTATCGGGGCAGTAAAAAGGAGATGTGACAGCTCTGGTGACTCTATTGGGGACTAGAATCCAGAATCTCTCGTTTAGGGTTCAAGAATTCGAGCTTAGAATAATTGTTATACTTGGCTTTGTTTATTATCTGGTTTTATTACATGTTTGGGTCTAATGTGCTAAATACTGCTTTTTACCGCTTTGATACTATTTGAACTGTATATAAACTGCTACGAAACCCTTCTCTTCTCATCTCCGGGGATGTGCACGCTGGCGTGACTCCTCTTCTGTTAGTGTCAGAGCTTAAATTAGGAAGAGGCTCGGACAAGTTACAAAGCCGGATGGCCTTTTGGTTCCCGGTACGTAGCCCCCCCCCCTCGACTCGAGTTGTCCGCTCGGGTACACAAGTCTAGAACAACATACCCAGATTTTGAACCTAGAATAACTCAGCCTCATGCCGGATCCCTAGTAGGGGTGGTTGTTTGCATCATACGCATTTGACTTTGGGGACTCAACACAAGGATTGGGTCCGTCTAGGACAGGTGTACCCAAAAATAAAAGACCATCCTGATACATCCTAATGTGCTACATGTTGCAATCTTCAAGGGTAAAAGAATCATTTGGCGGAACGATAATAGTTGAGGGCAAATGAAAATAAAAATAAAAAGAAAACAAGAGAGTGAAGTGTGAAAATAAGGCAAGTAGGGCCCAGTTATGTTTTCTTTCACTTTTTGTAAAAGAAAAGGGAAAAGAATATGAAAAATTCAAAAAGATTTTGCATTTTTTCATCATTTTTCGAAAATCAAAAATAAAAAAAAAAGGAAAAGAAAATCCAAAAAGAGTTTATATGTTTCATCATTTTTCAAAACAAAATATGTTTTCTCTAAATTAGTTGTTTTTTTTTAATTCTTGCCCGTATCCAATTTGCCCGAACTACGCATATCTGATTCTCGTCTTTCGGGGCGTGATACATAGGCAACCCTCATAGGGTCCGGTCTTCCTAGTGAATTTAGGTTCTTGGCTTCATGGGGTCTTAGTCAAATCTTGCATTTTTAGAAAAAAGATATGTAATAAATCAAAATCCAAAAAAGAGGTTTTGCGTTTTTATATTTCCGTTAGAAGTTTTCTTTAGAATACTAATTCTAGGAATTAAATTTTTTTTATTTGAGGTGGTTTTTCTTTAGGCAATTAATATCTAGAACTCAAAATAAAAATTGCTTTTATATTTCCTTTTACTACATTAAGATTAAAAAAAAAGAAGAGAATTTGTTTTAGTACCTCTAAAGGTTTTCTTTTAAGATATTAATTCCAATAAATCCAAAAAAAAAGATTTTCTTTTGAGGTTCTTCTTTGCGAAATTCACGAAAATGGAAAAAAAAATTCTTTTTATTTTCACTAGAACTTTAGGATATTGTACATAGGAAAAAAAACATGCTTCATCTTGTGTTTATCTTCAGAGTATCTTTCTTAGGTAATCAAATTGAAATCCAAAAATATTTTTTATCTTTTTCGTTTCTTGTTTCGAAATCTTTCTTCAAGATATCAAGTGAAAATTCAAAATACTTTTCTTTGGTTCATTTTTTTTAGATTTCCTTCAAAAAAAATCAAAAAATATTTCTGTTCTAGGGGTTCTTCATTAATAATTTCTCATAGAGTATCTGTTTCAAAAAGAAAAAAAACTTATGTTCGTTTAATATTGAGTTTAGAATAGGTTATAGAACATTAAGTCTAGAAAACTCAAAAAAAGAGATTTGTTTTTTTCTTTTCTCATCAAAATAGTCATTAAGATAAAAAAAAAAAAGAAAAAAAAAGAAAAAAGGAAAGAAAAGAAATGAGAATGTTAGTTTGTTTACTTTATTTCCGATCTTTCCGAACTACGCAAAGATCTGATTTATGCGTCGTCATGATACGTAGGCAACCTACATAGGGTTCGATCGAATCATTTTTTTTAAAAAAGAAGGAAAGAAAAGAGAAAAGAAAAAAGAAAGGTGAAATTATGGGATGTGAGAAATGAGAGAAAGAAAAGAGTGATGATTAAAAAAAAGAGAAAGGAAGGAAAATGAGCAAGCCAAGAAGTACTAGAAAAGAAAGGAAAGAGAAGATTGAAAATAATAAATTGGGATGATGCCATATGACCTTCATACCCTTGAAGTCATTTACAACCGATAACTGTGGATAGGTGCATTGCACATAAAGTGAGATTATCTTATGTTAAATGTCCTAATGCTAACGTGATGACTTCATTTTCATAGCAGAAGGGTGGTTGGTTTGTGGTTCTTAAAGTGGTAACTCTTCTCTACAACATAAGGTCGAAAGGCAATGGCAGACAACAATGGAATTGAGTTGGTTGGTATTGGTGCCCAAAAGCAATTGGTTGAACAGGGCAATGGATTAGTTGAAGAGGTAAGGATGTTAAGACAACACATTGCGGACATGTATCAGGCTTGGATGACTGGGAAGACACCACCCCCGCCACCATCTAGCTTCTTAGATGCTCCCCTTACCCAAACTCCGGTCGTAGTGCCAGATGATCCCCTATACTCTCTAAATCCACCCGCTTATCACAGCTTTTCCAACCACCCTAGTAGCTCCATCACTCATCCTCTAATTACATCTCCCCAAAATTGCCCTCCTGTGATATCCACTATCCCTATGATCACAACTTTTTTACAATCTTCCCTTCATAGGTCCGACAATGAACATCCACTCAAAGCCCATGATGCCCAATATTACCCCTTAGAGGTTGCCCATAAGGTTCCTGACTCATACAATCAGAGCATTTGGAATGAGCCTCATGTTGAAAATGAAAAGTTTACAGGAAAACAAGGGCGAGATGAGCTATCCAGAAAACTGAAAGGATCTAAAACGTCAAAGCTTAATTTATATGATGGACGTGGAGATCCAGTAGCCCATCTGAGAGGTTAATGTAGTAAAATGAGAAGTGTTGGCGGGAAAGATAATTTGTTGATGGCGTATTTCAGTGAGAGCTTGACTGGGGAAGCCTTGCAATGGTATACTCGTCAAGATGTCAATAAGTAGTATGCATGGGATGACATGGTTCAGGATTTTGGTCGACTCTTTCGGTACAATCTGGACATTATCCCAGATCGCTCCTCCCTATCTAAGATGAAAAAAAAACCCGAGAAAAGTTTTAGGGAGTTTGGGCTCAGATGGAGGGAACAAGCTGCTCGGGTTAGCCCCCCGATCGGTGAAGAAGAAATGGTTGAGCTTTTCCTACAAGCCCAGGGCCCCACCTACTTCAGTCATTTGATCCCGGCCTTGGGTAAACCTTTCAATGTTGTGGTAAAAATGGGGGAGATGGTAGAGGAGGGAATCAAGTCAGGCAAAATCATGAGTTATTCTGCATTGAAAGACACTACAAAAGACATTCAGAACATCTCAGTATGTTTGGATGGAAGAAAGAGAAATAGAAAAGATGTTGTTGAGCCGCGCCAACGATAGGATCCAGTGGGCATTCCTGCTCAACGCTTTCTGCCTCGATATCGACCCCATGGATATCCCTGTGCTCCAGATAATCCTTCCCAATGCTACTTCTCTCCACAAAACCCCCGAAGTCGTACATTACCTTCCCAGTACTCCATCCATAATACACCACTATATGCTCCACAGCCACGAGACCCGCGATGGCCTGCATCACTTCCACAAATGTATTACCCGCCCCCTCAAGCATATCAACCACCTACCCGCAAAAGGTTCCAATCGAGGCCAGAGTACAAGATAAAAAGACAAAAGCAAAAGGAGAAGACTTTCACTCCCATTGGAGAAGCATATGCCAGTTTGTTTCAAAGGTTGAGGCAATTGGACATGTTGAAGTCGATTCAGATAAAAATGTTGAACCCTATTCCAAAGAATTTTGATTATTCTCAAAGGTACACATATTGCTCTGATGCCCTGGGTCACAACACAAAAAAGTGTTGGCACTTGAAAAAAGCAATTCAAAGCTTATTGATGCAGGTGACATTGTAGTGCAAAATCCAGATGCAGTAGACACTAGCCAAAGTCCATCGCCTGTTCATAATGAGACGCATATGATGTGTATGATTTTTTTGAAAAGGAATATGAGAATTCTTCTGAGATCCTCGGAGGTCCACGTGTTGCAAAGCTTTCAGCGGTATCAGAGGTTGATCTTAAGAACGAGCTGGCAAAAGGGAGCCAAATGCAATTTGCTAAAGTCAATATGATGGAGACTTGTGAAGGTTCTATTAATGTTGATGCGGAACTCAGTAGCTAATATGTCGAACTTGGTAATTGGAAAGACGCTCCTTTCTTGGCTATCCGGGGAGAAGTCTTGGTGGTTTATTTTGTTGTCATTTCTGTTGTTTGAGTTATTTTTAGGGTTGTAATCCGAATATTGTCTTGTGACTCAAACCCTTATATCCTTTTATTTTGCCTAGTTCCTTTAGTCGTAGTAACTCATTTAGTGTTATCTAGTTTTGTTCCAAGGTTGTACCCCAGTTTATTTTGCTTGTCTTATTGCTCAAACCCTTTCACTATCTGTCTAATGTAATTTTCTGATTTCTGTTATTTCTAGTCATTTTTGATTAGTTCTCTTTTCCTTTTATAGTTCTTTTCATGCTGGTTCTAGTGACATGACATACAAGCATAATTCTAGTCTGGTCATAAAAGTTAGTTTAGTCATGAAGCAATAAAATAACTTTGAATAAGATAAGGACATTTGAGGGAAGTAAGTAAAGGGATTTTGAGATAACTTAAAACCCGAATTGTGTGAAACTGTGGTAGATAATTTGGAAAGTTAATAGGGCGACAAGAATTCGTTAAGGGAGAGTGAATCCCAGACAATTTGAAGCAAGAAACTTTGAGTTTAAGTGCATCTCAAGTTACAAGATAAAGTCAAGGAAGTTTTATCCGAATTGACGGAGGATATCCATTGTGAAAAGGGAATCACCCAACGAGGGTTCTGTACTTGACAAGGCGTTAAAGAAAAGAGAAGGCATATCAGTAATATCAATGTCGAAGTCGCAAAAGAAATATTGTGCATGATCTTAAATTTTCATTTCAAGTTGCATGTGTTGCACTTGGCATCTTTAGGGATTGGGAGTCCCTCTTTCAGTTAACCAAACACTTATACCATTTGATACCCTCTTGAGCTTGTACTAATTTCTTTGACCTCCCCTCTTTTGGAATCAAGTTAGAGTCATAAAAAAAGTTCATGCCCCCATAGGTTTATTTTAAAAAGTTCATTCCAAAAGGAAAATTCAAAAAAAAAAGAGAAAAAAAGAGATAAAGAAAAAAAAAGAAAAGAACAAAAAAAGAAAAAGGAAAAAAAGAAAGGAAAAAGAAAAAAACAAGAAAAAAGAAAAGGAAAATAGTAACAAAAGTAGTCTTGTTGTGAAAATCTGGCCGGTCGTCTTAAGAATTAATGCCCCGATCCCTTATTAATTGCTTTCCCCAAGTTTAATTATGCTATTTGATTGCTGGGATGTTCGGTTTTGAGTTTCGGAGAGTTCTGAGACACTTAGTCCCTAAATGAGAGCTTAAGTGTTGGAAAGTTGACCGTCATTGGAATAGTATGAAAACGGCCTCGAAATGGAAATACGATGGTTCTGTTAGTTCCGTTAGATGATTTTGGGCTTAGGGGTGTGTTCAGATCATGTTTTGGAGGTCCGTAGCTAATTTAGGCTTGAAATGCCGAAAGTTGAATTTTTGAAGTTTCCGATCCGATAGTGATGAAATTCCGGAAGTTGGAGTAGCTCCGTAGTGTTGAATGTGACGTGTGTGCAAAATTTCAGGTCATTCGGACGAGGTTTGATAGACTTTTGATCGAAATCATATTTTGAGAATTTTGGAGTTCTTAGGCTTAAATCCATGGTTAATTCGAGGTTTCGATGTTGTTTTAGGTGTTTATGGATTAGTACAAGTTGGGATAGTGGTTTGTGACTTGTTGGTGCCTTTGGTTGAGGTCCCGGAGGCCTCGAGGTGATTTCGGATGGTTAACGAGAAGTTGTGAAAATGTTGCAGCTGCTGTATTTTCGCAGCTTCTGGTATTTTCACATCTGCGGTTTGGGGACCGCAGAAGCGGCTAAGGAGATCGCAAAAGCGGATTTAGGTCTTTTCTTCAGGTTCCGTAGATGCGGAAGGAATACCGCAGAAGCGGTGGAGCATCTACGAAAGGGTAATCGCAAATGCGGTTTCTGGTCATTTAAATGAGTCACAGATGCGACATAGTTTCCGTAGAAGCGGGACCGCAGATGCGGTCCAAGGGTCTCAAATGCGGAAATCGCTGGGCAGAACATATAAATAGTTGCCTTTTCGAATTTGAACTTTTCTTTCACCATTTTCATCTGGGTTTGAAGCTTTTGAGAGAGATTTTTGAGGAAAACAAAGGGGAATCACTTGGAGGTAACATCCTTGACTTCATAACTCGTATTTATACGATTAAGGACCTAATTAGTGGTGAAAAATTTGGGAAAAATGGGTAATTAGGGCTTGAGTTTAAGAGACCTTTGAATAAGGATTTGAGGGGTCATTTGGACTCCAATTTTAGTGTTCTTGTTATGTATAGACTCGTGAGAGTACGAGGTTTCTGAAAATGTAAATTTCACCTGATTCCGAGACGTGGACCCGAGGGACATTTTGGTCATTTTACTTAATTTCGCGTATTAGCTTAGAATTTAATTGTAGAATCAGTTACTTGAAGTGTTATTTATATTATGCAATTGAATTGAATAGATTTGGGCCATTTGGAGTCGAGTACTCGCAAAGACGTGGTGTTGGGTTGATTTTGAGCCGGTTCGAGGTAAGCGGCTTGTCTAACCTTGTGTGGGGGACCTTCCCCTTAGTATTGATATGTTTGGTAATTGAAATGCCTTGTACGTGAGGTGATGAGTGCGTACTTGTGCTAATTGTTTGAAATCCGATTTTCTTTAAGTAATTACTAGTATGTTTCCTTTCCTGTTTCTATTACTTGCACTATTAAGCCTGTTGTTAGCTTAGGAAAGCATGTCTAAGTGACTTAATTGTTTTATTTGATTCAACCTGCCTTACTTGAATTCTGTTCAACATGCTAGGCTAGAATCACTTATTGCCTTAATATGAAATTTTGCATTTCTGTATATCTTCCTGCTGCTGCTGTGTATTTATTTTGGGACTACTGATGTGGGATTCCAGTAGCTCTCCCTTGTCTGTTTACTTTGGGACTACGGGTTAGATTCCCGGTAGACCCCCCTACATATTTACTTTGGGACTACGGGTTAGATTCTCGGTAGATCCCCCTGTACAGTTATATAGAACTACGGGAATGCACCCGGTAGATTCCCCCAGTACTGGGTATTTACATTTGGGACTGTGGAATGGGATTCTAGTAGATCCCCACGCACTATGAGTTGGACTACGGGATGGGATCTCGGGAGCTCCATTGGATATATACATATGGGACTACAGGACGGTATCCTAGGAGATGCCCGATTGTTATTATTGGTACTGAGCTGTAATTCCTTTCCATGTTTACCTTGTTTTCTGTATAGTTGTTGCTGTCCTGTACATCCTGTGTTATTTTACTGCCGTACTTATTTATACTGTTCTGTTCTATACTGTTGATCTTTATATTTTACTTGACCTTAGCAGGGCCCTGACCTTCCTTGTCACTACCCAATCAAGGTTAGGCTCAACACTTATTGAGGACCGCTGTGGTGTACTCATGCCCCTTCTGCGCATGTTTTTCATGTGCAGATCTAGGTACCGCTATTCAGGCCTACCATCCTTGAGAGAAGCAACTGCTTAGAGACTTCGAGGTACATCTGTCGCATCTGCAGACCGAGAAGTCCCTTTCTATTCATGCTTTTAGTACTTAGCCCTTCTATACTTCTGTTCTTATTAAACAAAATTCCGGAGTTAGAGCTATGTAGTATTTCTTTTTTTTTAGCTTGTGATTCATGGGTTTCCGGGTCTTAGATTTAGATATTGGTTTTGAGATCTATATAAATATGGTGTATGCCTAGCGACACATTTAACACTATTATTGCCTTATTTCTATTTTTAAATTGTTTTACTTCCGCAAGTTTTGGTTATCTTCCGCAAGTTTAGGCTTATCTAATCGTAGAGACTAGGTGCCGTCACGATGGTTCACAGAAGGCGAACCGGGTTCGTGATAAGTTGGTATCAGAGCTCTAGGTTCATAGGTATCACGGATCACAAGCCGGTTTATTAGAGTCTCGCTGATCGGTATGGAGACGTCTCTACTTATCTATGAGAGGCTATGTAACTGTTAGGAAAATTTCCACTTCATTTGATTTCCTTGTCGTGTGATATTTTGACATCACAATTCTAAACTTCTATCTTCTATTCTCTCACAGATGATGAGGACACATGCTACTCGAGATGATCAGGCACCCGCACCCCCTACTGCAACTGTTAGAGGTCGAGGCCGGGGTAGAGGCCGAGGACGCGCACGTGGTACAGCCAGAGCACTTGTGCGAGCTGCCGACGCGGTACCACCAGCGGATCCAGCCGGAGTCCAGGCCCCTGACACGCCTAGTGCTACTACCACTCCAGCTCTTCAGGAGACTTTGGCACAGTTCATGAGCATGTACACCACCTTGGCTTAGGCAGGGTTGTTTCTCCTTGCTGCAGCTACGTCTCAGGCTGGGGGAGGAGCACAGACTCCCGTCATCTGCACTCCTGAGTAGCGAGTGCATGTTGAGCAGGTCCTTGAGATTATTCCTGTACCGCCTGCAGCGCCAGTTCAGCCCGAGGATAGGGCAGCGACTTCCGAGGATTAGCAGTTGAGGCTTGAGAGGTTCAAGAAGTACAAGCCCCCTATATTTAGTGGTCTAGCATCGGAGGATGCTATGGGATTTCTTGATATGTGTTACTGCATTCTCCGTACCATGGGTATCTCAGGATCGAGCGGGGTTTCTTTCACTACCTTCCAGCTTCGAGGAGCCACCTATGAGTGGTGGCGTACCTATGAGTTAGACAGTCCAGATGAGGCTGCTTCACTGACTTGGGCTTAGTTTTTAGATCTGTTCCTGAGAGAGTATGTTTCTTAGAGCCTCAGGGATGCATGGTGCACAAAGTTTGAGCATTTGCACTAGGGCACTATGACTATCTCAGAGTATGCTGTCTGTTACCCCAGTTTTGCTAGGCATGCACCAGCCTAGGTTTCTACTGTCCGCGAGAGGGTTCGCCGGTTTATTGAGGGCCTTATTCCCAGCATCAGATCTAGCATGGCTCGTGAGTTGGAGATAGATATTTCTTATCAGCAGGTGGTGAGCATTGCTAGGAGGATCAAGGGTATGCATGCTAGGGAGAGAGAAGAGAGGGAGGCCAAGAGGTCTCGAGAGTCTGGCCATTATTCTAGTGCCTGTAGCCCGGCTGTAGGTCATCATGGTAGGGGTTATATGAGTCGCCCTGTTCATTTAGCTCTTCGAGCAGCCAGTAGTTCTCCAACTCCTCCTACACCTCAAGAGCCTTATTATGCACCACCGGTATCTAGTGCGCCTCTTGCGCGGGGTGCTTTTAGAGGTCAGTCCCGCAGACCTGGCCCTATCCAGTCACAGCCACCACGTCTTCCCAGAGCTTGTTTTGAGTGTGGTGACACATGCCAGGATTGCCCCAGACTTGGGAGGGGTGCACCTTCACAGACTTCTCAGACACAGCATGCCCCGCAGAGTTCTCAAGTTATGGTTACAGCTCCAGTTGCTACCCCACCTACTCCGCCAGCTAGAGGTGGAGGCCGGGGAGTTAGAGGTCACCCTAGAGGGGGAGGCCAGTCCAGATACTATGCCCTCCCTGCCCGTACCGATGTTGTTGCCTCCGATTTTGTCATCACAAGTATTATATTGGTTTGCCATAGAGATGCATCGGTTCTATTCGATCCAGGCTCTACTTATTCTTATGTATCTTCTTATTTTGCTCCGCATTTGGGTGTATCTCGGGATTCTTTAAGTTCCCCTGTTTATGTTTCTACTCCTGTGGGAGATTCTCTTATTGTGGACCGCGTATATCGGTCGTGTTTGGTTGTTCTTAGTGGTTTTGAGACCAGAGCCGACTTATTGTTACTCAGAATGGTTGACTTTAATATTATCTTGGGCATGGACTAGTTGTTACCCCATTATGCTATTCTTGATTGTCACGCCAAAACCGTGATGCTGGCTATGCCAGGTATACCACATAAGGGTACTTTAGATCACACTCCCAGTAGAGTTAATTCTTTTCTTAAAGCTCAGCGTATGGTTGAGAAGGGGTGTGATGCGTATTTAGCTTATGTGAGAGATGTCAGTATTGATACCCCTTCAGTTGATTCAGTTCCAGTAGTACGGGATTTTCCCGATGTGTTTCCAGCTGATCTTCTAGGCATGCTGCCTGATAGAGATATTGATTTTGGCATTGATATGTTGCCGGACACTCAACCCATTTCTATTTCTCCGTATCGTATGACTCCTCCTGAGTTGAAGGATCAGTTACAGGAATTTCTTGATAAGGGTTTCATTCGGCCCAGTGTATCATCTTGGGGTGCTCCTATCTTGTTTGCGAACAAAAAGGATGGTTCTATGTATAAGTGTATTGATTATCGTCAGTTGAACAAGGTTACAGTGAGAATTGTTATCCTTTTCCTCATATTGATGATCTGTTTGGCCAGGTTCAGGGCGCACAAGTGTTTTTAAGATTGATTTGCGCTCAGGTTACCATCAGTTGAAGATTCGGATGCCAAATATCTCGAAGATTTCTTTCAGGACTCAGTATGGTCATTACGAGCTCCTTGTTATGTCATTTGGGCTGACCAATGCCCCAGCAGCCTTTATGCATTTGATGCACAGTGTGTTCTGGCCGTATCTTGACTCATTCGTCATTGTCTTTATTAATGATATTCTAGTGTATTCTCGGAGTCGTGAAGATCATGAGCAGCACCTGAGGACGGTGCTTCAGACTTTGAGAGAGAAGAAGTTATATGCTAAGTTCTCGAAATGTGAGTTTTGGTTGGATTCAGTGGCATTCTTAGGCCACGTGGTATCAAGTGAGGGTATTCAGGTGGATTCGAAGAATATAGAGGCCGTGCAGAGTTGGCCCAGACCATCCTCAGCTACCGAGATTCGCAGTTTCCTTGGTTTGGCGGGCTACTACCTTCGTTTTTGGAGGGGTTTTCATCGATTACGGCCCCTATGATCAGGTTGACCTAGAAGGGTGATCCGTTCTAGTGGACGGAAGAGTGTGAGGCGAGCTTCCAAAAGCTCAAGACAGCTTTGACCACAACCCCAATCTTGATACTGCCTACAGGTTCGGGGTTTTATAAGGTCTATTGTGATTCCTTGAGGGTTGGCCTCAGAGCGGTGTTGATGCAGGACGGTAGGGTAATTGCCTACGCGTCCAGACAGTTGAAGATATATGAGAAGAACTACCATGTTCACGACCTTGAATTAGTTGCCATTGTTCATGCCCTGAAGATTTGGCGCCATTACCTATTCGGTGTGCCTTGTGAAATTTATACTGACCATCAGAGCTTGCATCACTTGTTCAAGCACAAGGATCTAAATTTACGCCAGAGGAGGTGGTTAGAGTTGCTGAAGGACTATGATATTACTATTTTGTATCACCTGAGCAAGGCTACTGTGGTGGCCGATGCTTGAGTCACCGGGCAGAGAGTTTGGGGAGTTTGGCTTATTTACCAGCATCAGAGAGGCCTATGGCTATGGATATTCAGGCCTTAGCCAGCTAGTTTGTGAGATTGGATCTTTCAGAGCCTAGTCGGGTTCTAGCTTGCATGGTTTCTCAGTCGTACTTATTTGATCGTATCAGGGAGCGGCGGTATGATGACCCTCATTTGCTTGTCCTCAAGGACAAGATTCAGCACGATGATGCCAGAGATGTGACTATTGGTGATGATGGGGTATTGAGGATGCAGGGTTGGGTTTGTGTACCCAATGTTGATGGGCTTCGAGAGTTGATTCTGGAGGAGGTCCATAGCTCGCGGTATTCTATTCATCCGAATGTCGCGAAGATGTATCAGGATTTGAGGCAGCACTATTAGTGGAGGCGAATGAAGAATGATATAGTTGGATTTGTAGCTCGGTGCCTCAACTGTCAGTAGGTGAAGTATGAGCACCAGAGACCAGGTGGGTTGCTTCAGCAGATAGAGATCCCGGAGTGGAAGTGGGAGCGGATCACCATGGACTTTGTAGTTGGGCTCACACGGACTTTGAGGAAGTTTGATGCTATTTGGGTGATTGTGGATCGGCTGACCAAGTCCGCTTATTTTATTTCTGTGTGTACTACTTATTCTTCGGAGCGGTTGGCGGAGATTTATATCCGGGAGATTGTTCGGTTGCATGGTATTTCATTGTCCATCATCTCAGATAGGGGTACTCAGTTACATTACGGTTCTGGACGGTCGTTCAATATGAGTTGGGTACTGGGGTGGAGTTGAGTACAACATTTCAACCTTAGACGGACGGGCAGTCCGAGCGCACTATCCAGATTCTTGAGGATATGCTCCGTGCATGTGTGATTGAGTTTGGTGGGTCTTGGGATCAGTTCTTGCCATTGACACAGTTTGCTTACAACCATAGCTATCAGTCCATCATTCAGATGGAACCGTATGAGGCTTTATATAGGAGATGGTATAGATCCCTGGTGGGTTGGTTTGAGTCGGGGGAGGCTATATTATTTGGCACGGACTTAGTTCAGGATGCTTTGGAGAAGGTTAAGGTGATTCAGGATAGGCTCCGTACAGCCCAGTCCAGACAGGAGAGTTATGCGGACCGGAAGGTTCGTGATGTTTCCTATATGGTTGGAGAGCGGGTTCTGCTTCGGGTTTCACCTATGAAGGGCGTTATGAGATTCGAGAAGAAATTGAAGTTGAGTCCGAGGTTTATTGGCCCTTTTGAGATATTTAGGTGTGTTGGGAAAGTTGCTTGTGAGCTTGACTTACCTTCTAGCTCGGCAGGAGTTCATCCGGTATTTCATGTTTCAATGCTCCGGAGGTATCATGGCGATTCGTCGCACATGTTGGATTTCAGTTTATTCCAGTTGGACAAGGATCTATCTTATATTGAGGAGCTAGTGGCAATATTGGGCAGGCGGGTTAAAAAGCTGAGATCAATGAACATTGCATCAGTGAAGGTCTAATAGCGGGGTTAACCGGTTGAGGTGGCGACCTGGGAGACCGAGCAGGATATGCGCAGATGTTTCCCTCATCCTTTCACTACTTCAGGTATGTGTCTATGCTCGTTCGAGGATGAACGAATGTTTAAGTATAGGAGGATGTGACGACCTGGCCGGTCGTCTTAAGAATTAACGTCCCGATCCCCTATTAACTGCTTTCCCCAAGTTTAATTATGCTATTTTGATTGTCGGGATGTTCGATTTTGAGTTCCGGAGAGTTCTGGGATACTTAGTCCCAAAATGAGAGCTTAAGTATTGGAAAGTTGACCGTAGTCGGAACAGTGTAAAGATGGCCTCGGAATGGAAATCCGATGGTTCCGTTAGCTCCATTAGGTGATTTTGGGCTTAGGGTGTATTCGGATCGTGTTTTGGAGGTCCGTAGCTAATTTAGACTTGAAATACAGAAAGTTGAATTTTTGAAGTTTTCGGTCCGATAGTGAGATTTTGATCCGAGGGTCGGAATGTAATTCTAGAAGTTGGAGTAGCTTCGTAGTGTTGAATATGACGTGTATGCAAAATTTCAGGTCATTTGGACGAGGTTTAATAGACTTTTGATCGAAATCGTGTCTTGAGAATTTTGGAGTTCTTAGGCTTAAATGCATGGTTAATTCGAGGTTTCGATGATATTTTAGGTGTTTTGTGGATTGGTACAAGTTTGGATAGTGGTTGGTGACTTGTTGGTGCCTTTGGTTGAGGTCCCGGAGACCTCGGGGGTGATTTCGGATGGTTAACGAGAAGTTGAGGAAATGTTGCAGCTGCTGTAGTTTTGCTGCTTCTGGTATTTTTGCATCTGCGGTTTGAGGACCGCAGATGCGGCACCGCAGAAATGGCTAAGGAGACTGCAAAAGAGGATTTAGGTCTTTTCTTCAGGTTCCACAGATGCGGAAGGAATACCGCAGAAGTGGTGGAGTATCTGCGAAAGGGTAATCGCAGATGCGGTTTCTGGTCATTTAAATGAAAGTCGCAGATGCACCATAGTTTTTGTAGAAGCGGGACGCATCTCACAAATGTGAAAATCGCTGGGCAGGACATATAAATAGTTGCCTTCACGAATTTGAGCTTTTCTTTCACCATTTTCATTCGGGTTTGAAGCTTTTAAGAGAGATTTTTGAGGAAAACAAAGAGGAATCACTTGGAGGTAACATCCTTGACTTCATAACTCGTATTTATGTGATTAAGGACCTAATTAGTGGTGAAATTTTCTAGAAAAATGGGTAATTAGGGCTTGAGTTTAAGAGACTTTTGAATAAGGATTTGAAGGGCCATTTGGACTCCGATTTCAGAGTTCTTGTTATGTATAGATTCGCGAGAATACGAGGTTTTTGAAAATATAAATTTTACCTGATTCCAAGATGTGGGCCCGAGGGGCATTTTGGTCATTTTACATAATATCGCGTATTAGCTTAGAATTTAATTGTAGAATTAGTTACTTGAAGTGTTATTTACATTATGCAATTGAATTGAATAGATTTTGGCCATTTGGAGTCGAATACTCCTGGCAAAGACGTGGTGTTGGGTTGATTTTGAGCCGATTCGAGGTAAGTGGCTTGTCTAACCTTGTGTGGGGTACCTTCCCCTTAGGATTGGTATGTTTGGTAATTGAAATGCCTTGTACGTGAGGTGACGAGTGCGTACTTGTGCTAATTGTTGGAAATCCGATTTTCTTTAAGTAATTACTAGTATGTTTCCTTTCCTGTTTCTATTACTTGCACTATTAAGCCTGTTGCTAGCTTAGGAAAGCATGTCAAAGTGACTTAATTATTTTATTTGATTCAACCTGCCTTACTTGAATTCTGTGCAACATGCTAGGCTGAAATCACTTATTGCCTTAATATGAAATTTTGCCATTTCTGATATCTTCCTGCTGCGTATTTATTTTGGGACTACGGATGTGGGATTCTGGTAGCTCCCCCTTGTCTGTTTACTTTGGGACTATGAGTTAGATTCCCGGTAGATCCCCCTGCACATTTCCTTTGGGACAACGAGTTAGATTCCTGATAGATCCCCCTGCACAGTTATATGGAACAACAGGAATGCACTCCGTAGATTTCCCTAGTACTGGGTATTTACATTTGGGACTATGGAATGGGATTCCGGTAGATCCCCGCGCACTTTGAGTTGGACTACGAGACGGGATCTCGGGAGCTCCTCTGGATATGTACATATGGGACTACAGGACGGTATCCTGGGAGATCCCCGTTTGTTATTATTGGTAATGAGCTATAATTCCTTTCCATGTTTACCTTGTTTTCTGTATAGTTGTTGTTGTCCTGTATATCCTGTGTTATTTTACTGGCATACTTATTTATATTGTTCTGTTCTATACTGTTGATCTTTATATTTACTTGACCTAAGTAGGGCCCTGACCTTCCTCATCACTACCCAACAGAGGTTAGGCTTAGCACTTACTGAGTACCACTGTGGTGTACTCATGCCCCTTCTGCACATATTTTTCATGTGCAGATCCAGGTACCGCTACTCAGGCCTACCATCCTTGAGAGAGGCGACTGCTTAGAGACTTTGAGGTACATCTGTCGCGTCCGCAGACCGAGAAGTCCCTTTTTATTCATGCTTTTAGTACTTAGCCCTTCTGTACTTCTAATCTTATTAGACAAAATTCCGGAGTTAGAGCTATGTAGTATTTCTTTTTCTTAGCTTGTGATTCGTGGGTTTTCGGGTCTTGGATTTAGATATTGGTTTTGAGATCTATATAAATATGGTGTATGCCGAGTGGCACATTTAACACTATCATTGCCTTATTTCTGTTTTTAAATTGTTTTACTTCCGCAAGTTTTGGTTATCTTCCGCAAGTTTAGGCTTACCTAGTCGTAGAGACTAGGTGCCTTCACGATGGTTCACGGAGGGCGAACCGGGGTCGTGACACTTGTGAACTATGTTTGACCTGATTTTTGTCACCACAAGATATGTAGGCAGCCTTATGGTTCGGTCATACCAAATAAAATATTTCATAATCCCACGAAGTCGAGAGTGGGTCAGTCTTTCTTAGAAATTTCATCTCAAAAAGAAAAAAAAGAATCAAATTCCCTTGTTTTAGAAATTGGGGCAAAGTTTTTAGAATGGATTCCAAAAGTTGTAAATAAATTAACCCCGTTGTCTTAGTTATTTTGAGCCTTGATGATATCATTTCCTTCAACCCTGTCCAAAAGCCATATTACAATCCAAAAAAAACCTCCCAGATAATCTTTGAGAGTGCTGAGTTAGCCATGCCAAGAGCGTATGATATTTTTACTATGGTCAATGCCTTGTCATCTACAGAATTGGAGGGAAGAAAAAGAAAAGAAAAATGAGAGTCTTATCGGTGAAAACCTTCGCAGACACCATAAGGCGACAGTAAGTTGAGAGAAAGAACAAATGAGAGAGGCTTGATGGTGAAAACCCTTCGGGCACTACAAGTCAAATAAGGATCGGGAATCAGATTGGATAATCAGAGCATTGAAGCCCAGTTTCACGGTTTAGGGGTATAACAAGAGTTGAACATCAGGATTTCTTGACAGATTAGGCCACAGGTGCATTTCATGGTCATTAGAGTTGGTATCCACATCTGATAAGTTTCTAATTTGTAGTTTTCTTGTTAGGAATAATCTTTTTCCATTGTCCTTTACTCTGTTCCTTTGTCTTGTTTACTTCCTCTTTCTGAATCTGTTTGGTCAGAACAAGTGAGAAATGACTTCAAAGTTTGCCACCAGCTTTCCAATTGCACAAAACAGGATCTGGATAACACATCAAAGTGGCATAAGTCAGGAAAGAACAGCATGCGCACGGAGTTGGCAACAATCAACGTGCTTTGGGATTCATGTGAAATGAAAAGGTTTGGTATATGTCAATTCATGAATAGTGCAACAGATCGAGGATGTTGGGTGAACAGATCAAAGGTATTTTCTGTGATAAGGTTGACAGAGAAAGTGGTTAACCAATGATAAGTAAGGTCTTCCAAGCGGAAACCAAAGTTATCATGGCAAGTGAAGGAGCAATAGACCTCAATGCCAAGGCCAGTGGCATACGTAGGAAAGAATAGTACACGGACTGAGTTGGTAACAATCAACGTGCTTTGGGATTCATGTGGAATACAAAGGTTCGGTAAACGTCAATTCATGAGGAAAATGCAATAGATAGAGGATGTTGGGTTTGAACGGAGCAGAGGTATTTTCTGTGAAAAGGGTGGCAGAGAAAATGGTTAGTCAATAAACAAGCAAGGTATTTCGAGTTGAAATCAAAGTTATCATGGGAAGTGAATGAGCAATCACTCTCAAAGTCAAGGCCACAAACCAACCGCCATATTTATAAACTCACAAGTTTTCTTTGTTTGAAATAGGGACGAAAATTGTGTACAAATCAAAGCTTGGAAGTTTGAATTTTTTTCAAGTGTCGTGCCCAAATTTTGTCAGCACAAAGGCGGTTTGAGAAGGGGCAAGTAATTTTGTTCGCTCCTACAGGAACCCTCTATGAGGAAAAGCATGGTTCAGGGGCAAGAAATTTTGTCCGCTCTGCAGAGATCCTCCAGGAAGAGAGCATGCCTCAGGTAAGTTCACTCTCGGCTTCTCAGGACCCTCCTGGATAATGGGATATAATTTAAAGTTCTCAGGACCTTCCTGGATAATGGGACCTAGTTAAATTTTAAGACCTTCATAGTTAACAATATTTATTGTAAGTTCTACCTTTAGGAAACATAGTTTAGCTTTAAAGTTTTCACTCTTATGATGAGATTTAATTTGAAATTTTCAGGACCCTCCTGGACAATAGAATTTAACTTTTGAGTTCTTATAGCTCTTTTGATAACAAGATTTGATTAACACTCACAGTTGTTCCCAATATCTAACTGGGGCAGCAAACTTTCTTTTGTTTGTCTGTTTTGTTGGAAATCAGGAGCCCACCTAAAGAACAAAGGGAAAGCAGTTCAAGTGTTGGTAATCAGGAGCCCACTTGGAGAACAAAGGGAAAACAATTCAACTGTTCGTAAGCAATTCAAGTTTTGAGGAAAAGCAGTTCAAGTGTTGGTAATCAGGAGCCCACCTAGAGAACAAAGGGAAATCAGTACAATTGTTGGAAATTAGGAGCCCACCTGGAGATCAAAGGGAAAGTAGTTCAAGTGTTGGTAATCAGGAGCCCACCTGGAGAACAAAGGGAAAGCAGTACAAGTGTTGGAAATCAGGAGCCCACCTGGAGAACAAAGGGAAAACGATTCAAGTGTTGGAAATTAGGAGCCCACCTGGAGAACAAAGGGAAAGCAGTTCAAGTGTTGGAAATCAGGAGCCCACCTGGAGAACAAAGGGAAACAACAATGTTCAAAGGAAGACAATTCAAGTTTCAAGGGAGGACAGTTCAAGTTTCAAAGGAAAGCAGTTTCGAAAGAAGAAAGTTCAAGTTCAGCAATCAGGTGCCCACCTGGAGAACAAGGGAAGACAGTTCAAGTTACAAGGAAAATTAGTTTCAAAGGAAGACAGTTCAAGTTCAGCAATCAAGCGCCCACCTGGAGAACAAGGGAAGACAGTTTAAGTTTCAAGGGAAAGCAGTTTCGAAGGAAGACAGTTCAAGTTCAGCAATCAGGCGCCCATCTGGAGAACAAGGGAAAACGGTTTAAGTTTCGAAGAAAGACAGTTCAAGTTTTGGCAATCATGCACCCACCTGGAAAATAAGGGAATTCACTTCAGAATGCAATTCAAGTCAACAACTAAAGAAGCTCGTGACAAGAATGCGAGTCAACAGTCCGAGATGATCAACAGACGTTAGTCACAATCCAGAATAAAAAAAAAGAAAGGCAAGAAGTGAATCCAAATGCAGAAGTTGATGAAAGATGTGAGCTGCTCAAGACATGACTGAAGTCACAAGCATGGTATGTCCGGTTTTGATCCGAAAAGCTGAAGAAGAATGAACTAGCACCTGCAACTAGCAAGCGTCAAGGTTCAAATCCAAAGTCTGCATGAATAACCATTCAAGACTCAAGATCAAGCTTCAGAAGACTTATAGATAGGAATCTTGTAACTTATAATTGACAGGTTTAGTTAGTCATTTTTGTTTTTTGATCTTTAATGTAATAACAGGACCGCAGACCGGAACCTCGACGGAATGACACCTTGATCGACTCTCCACCTCGGTATACTCTATCATCTCACTTACTTCTGAACTACACGTGGCCTGATTCCTTTATAGCTAAGGATATGTAGGCAGCTCAGATACCAGGGCTCGATCACATTCTCTTTCCTCTTAGTTTTTGGTCTCCCTAAATAAGGGTCGGGTCAAAAAACCTTTCTAGTCATTCTTTGTCTGAAAATACTTCGTGTTTCCAATCAAAGAGGGGCAGCTGTAGACATGTGATTTTTGACCCTCCCCAAGATTTTTCATATTTTAGCATGTAAATATTTAATTTAGGCCTAATATCGATATCTCAACTAATTTTGACTCTTTTACTTTATTTTATTATAAGAAAATAAAAATTAAAAAAAAATAGTTTTATTAATGCTTTGTAGTCATTTTTAATCTTGAAAAATACCAAAAATAGTTTTGTTTTAACGGTCAGTCTTATTTTAATAGTTATTTTACTTAAGTAGAATTAATTAATAGATGAGATCATACTTTTAGTCTCATTCGCGATGAAAGAATAAAATTTGGGCTCAAACGACCCATTTTTAGGCCTAATTTTCGAATCTAGCCCATAATTACCAAAGCCATAATTCCTAGGCCCATGCCCCTTGACCTAAATATAACACTAAAACCCTAAGCCTATAAAAAAGGAGCTAAAAAACACAAAAAAATAAGAAACAAATCAGTTGCAAACCTAAAGTCCATCAGCGAAAATACAAAAAAGAGCCTAAGACTCTTAAGACCAAAATCAGACTTAGGGGAAAATGAGATCAACGCCATTATCACAAGACCCCTAGGACCTATACACACAGGAGAATGAGAGTCGTTTGAACAAAAAGAGAGGACCAGCCCCCCGTCACCACCTTTCTTCGATCTTGAGAACAAAAAAAATCCCTCAGCCTTCCACCGTCAAACACACCTAGAACTCCTCCATAACAACCGCAACCTAACAACGGTATAGACACAATTAGCGACCTTCGCTGACTCCCCCCCCTTTTCCGTCGCCTAAGATAAAAACAAAAACGGATCTAAGAAGGACGGGCGAAGGAGACGAGTACATCGACAACGTATAAGGAGATTCAAAGTTTGATTTCGGATTCAAAGCCTACTGATTTTCGTTCCATAGTTTCTCTCGCTCTTCTGCTTTCGATTCTTCAATTGCACTCTATGTTTTTCATTAAGTTAGTGAACGACTTATAACAAATTTCAATGGTTCGTGACTCAACAATATCGAAGTTTACTTAAGCCAAGAAGAATCGGATGTGTTGTTGACTGTTGACTCAACATCTTCCCTTAACATTTTTACATTGTATTATACCAACAGTGATAGAATACGAGAAGCTAATTCAACCGAGGGAAATCAGATTCGGAAAAATCTAACAACTGGAAATTAACTCATAAATGTACCATAACAATTATATCACCACATAAACACATGTAAAACAAAACTCATCTTAACCCAACTCTTGGGTACCTAAATTCACAACCAGAAAATTGAAGAAGATGAATTAGTAAGGAGAAGAACCTGTTTAAACAAAGACTTCCTTAATATTGGTAGAAGAATTGTCGAGTACCAAGTTTCGACTATAAATCCGAGCGAAATCAGCGGCTAAAAACCAGCAGAAACCGCAAACTTTCACTACAAACGACAGCCCTCAAATCAACGGCGTATCAAACCTCAATCAAAGCTCCATCGGATTCCATGGCTTTTAGAATCGAAAGCAAAAGAGTGAGAGAAACTATGGAACGAATATCAGTAAGCTTTGAATCCGAAATCAAACTTTGAATCTCCTTATACGTTGTCGTTGCACTCGTCTCCTTCGCCCGTCCTTCTTAGATCCATTTTTGTTGTTTTCTCAGGCGATGGAAAAGGGGGGGGGGAGTCAGCGAAGGTCATAATTGTGTCTGTACTGTTTTTAGGTTGGGGCTGTTATGGAGGATTTCTAGCTGTGTTTGGCGGTGGAAGGGTGAGGGATATTTTTGTTCTCAAGATCGAAGAAAGGTGGTGATGAGGGGGGGGGGGGCTGGTCATCTCTGTTTGTTCAAACGACGCTCATTCTCCTGTATGTATAGGTCTTAGGGGTCTTGTGAAAACGACGCTGATCTCATTTGCCCCTAAGTCTGATTTTGGTCTTAAGAGTTTTAGGCTCTTTTTTGTATTTTCGCTGATGGACTTTAGGTTTGCGGCTTATTTATTTCTTATTTTTTTGTGTTTTTTTAGCTCCTTTTTTATAGGCTTAGGGTTTTAGCGCTATATTTAGGTTAAGGGGTATGGGCCTAAGAATTATGGGCTAGATCCGAAAATTAGACCTAAAAATAGGTCATTTGAGCCCAAATTTTATTCTTTCCCTGCGAACGAGACTAAAAATATGATCTCATTTATTAATTAATCCTACGTAAGTAAAATAACTATTAAAATAAGACTGATCGCTAAAATCAAACAGTGATAGAATACGAGAAGCTAATTAAACCGAGGGAAATCAGATTCGGAAAAATCAAATGACTGGAAATTAACTCATGAATGCACCATAACAATTATATCACCACATAAACACATGTAAAACAAACTCATCTTAACCCAGCTCTTGGGTACCTATATTCACAACCAGAAAATTGAAGAAGATGAATTAGTGAGGAGAAGAACCTGTTTAAACAAAGACTTCCTTAATATTGGTAGAAGAATTGTCGAGTACCAAGTTTCGACTCTAAATTCGAGCGAAATCAGTGGCTAAAAACCAGCAGAAACCGTATTGTTTATATATATTTTTTGTTTAAATATTGTATGAAAGTTGAACAATATTGTATAAAAATTGTATTTAAGTTGTATGATATTGTGGTTATATATAACTGAGTAAAAATAATGTATGAAAATTGTAGATAATGTATGAAAATTGTAGATAAGTTGTATAATATATAATTATTTATATGAAATTTATTTTTACTGTGCATAAATCAAATACAAAATATACAAAAGACGTATTAATAAAATTTGTATAAAAATTGTATTTAAGTGGTATGATATTTTAGTTGTATATAATCATCTCTGCTGAATTATGAACAACTTTCAAAACTCTATCATAAGGAAATGGGAGCTTTGTTATACTGTTGTGCTTGCATATTCCCCAGCAAAAAGTATCCATTTCTTCTGAATCTTCGTCAGTGAGTACTAAATATGCTTCTACTTCTGGAGAAAACTTGGACTGGGAATCGATGAATCCTTTTGTAAGCTGGTGAATTTGCAAGCTAGAAATGGAGAGATAATTGATGAAATAAATGATGACTGAGGGCTGTGAAATATGAAAGAGGAACTAAAGTACACGTTCTTTCTCATGATTATTTTGTTTGTGGGTATGTCCACAATTTCTTTTTTCCACAAAAAGAGGAGTTTCCGCCGTACGGTAATTTGAATAGAGGGTTCATTACTCACACGAACAAAAAGACGAAACAAAAAGATTTGGAGTGTTTGTACAAGATCAGGAGAGAAAAGGGGAAAGAGGAGAGAAAAAGGGAAAAGGTGTATATATCCCTTGATTTAAGGCACAAATAATGGATTGAAGGCCTTTTAAGGTGGATTATATATATTTTGTAAACAAAACTTGTTTATGCCGGGTAATTAACTAAACATGAACATTAAGGGTAATAAAGTTTCAAATAGTGTATAAGAATGAAAAAATCCCTCTTTTCAAGTATACAGGCCTGCAATTTTTCTACAATTTTTCTACAAAATTCTGCAGTATAATGTATGTCATGTTTTCTTCTTCTTCGAGTTTCAATCTGAAATTCAGCCAAAATTAAGTCTAATTTTTACCAAAACACCCTCAAAATTGAGATATAAACTCCAAACAATATTCCCAATTCTTTGCAACAATATCCAATCCAAATAAATAATGGTGTTTGAAAACTCAAATTCGAATTCAAAGCTTCAAAGCTTTTTAATGGTTGTCAATGGTGGAATTGCTTCTCTCTTTTTCTTTGCTTTACAAAACTGAAATTAGGGATTGAGCGATAGAGAGAGACGTAGAGAGAATTCCCAATTGTTTACAATAACATTCAATTCAAACAAATAATATTTTTTTGAAAACCAAAATTCGAATTCAAAGCTTCAAAGCTTTTTAATGGATGTTAATGGTGGAATTGCTGCTCTCTTTTTCTTTTCTCTACATTACTGGAATTAGGGATTGAGAGATAGAGAGAGATGTAAAGAGAGAGAGCGAGAGAGAGAGCATGAGGGAGAGAGAATAAGGATTAGAAATAATCAATTCCTAATATAAAGGGATACTCATTTAATTCCTAAAGTGCATATAATTGGTAAATTTGTATATAGGAGGTAATTAAATTGAAACTTGAGTAGGGAGGGTAATAAAGTTTCCAATAGTGTATAAGTATGTAAAAATTCTTATAAAAATAATACAACAGTGTGACGACCCAAAGGGTCATCACTTGCTTTTAATTGAATTCTGTGTCTCCGAGGCCTTAAAAACCTCATTTATCATCACCTCGATTTGTGTGCACAGTTCGGACGCGTAGCCGGAAAGCTTAAATATGAAAATCTGTGAAAAATGCTAAGTTTGATTATAAAATGAGTAAATTTGACTTCGGTCAATATTTTGGGTAAATGGACCCGGACCCGTGATCCGACGGTCCCAGAGGGTCCGTAGGAAAATATGGGACTTGGGCATATACCCGGAATCGAATTCCGAGGTCCCAAGCCTGAGAAATGAATTTTAAGTGAAATTGTTTAAGGAAATTTGAAATGAAATTTGATTAGAACATGATGGTATCGGGCCCGTATTTTGGTTCCGGCACCCGGTACAGGTTTTATATATGATTTAAGATATTTCTGTAAAATTTGGTGAAAAACGGATGTCGTTTGATGTGTTTCAGACCTAATTTGCAAAAGTTGAGGTTTAAGAAGTTTTGAAATATTTCCTTGATTTTGAGGTTTAATTCGTTGTTTATGATGTTATTTTGGCGATTTGATCGCACGGATAAGTTCGTATGAAGTTGTTGAGTTAGTACGTGTATTTGGTTAGGAGTCTGAGGGCTTGGGTACGATTCGGATGTGTTTTGGAAGGTTCTAGACTTAGAAAATGTTGCAGGTTTCTCAGCTGTTAGGGTTTTGGTGTTGCCTTCTTCGCGTTCGCGGGAGTACCCATGCGAACGCGATGGGTTAATTGTTGCTGAAGGAATTTCCTTCTACGCGAATGCGTAGCTCAGGACGCGAATGCGAGGCAGCGAGGCTATACCTTCGCAAACGCGGTCCTGGCCACACGAACGCGAAGGCCAAGTGGCCTGGGCAGGGGGTAGGGCAATTACCCTACGCGAACGCGACCTGTTGGATGCGAATGCGAGGGCTCGAGGAGATTAATCTCCGCGAACGCGAGCCCGTGTACGCGAACGCAATGGCTTATCCAGCCTGGCCATCGCGAATGCGAGGGGTCAGTCGCGAATGCGTAGGGCATTTTTGCCCAGTGATTTTTAAAAACCCAAAACAAAACCACTTATGGGATTTCTCAAAATTTTACAAAACTTCTTCTTCTCCAAAGCTCCTAGGCGATCCTTGAAAAACTTTTTCACCAAAACTTCTTGGGTAAGTAATTTTTTACTCGTTTTCTTTCATTTTCATCAACATCTATTGAATTTCTAGACATAAAGCATATGATTAAGGATAGAAAATTAGGGATTTGGGTAGAGCCAAGGCTTTTTAATTAATTGTGATTTAGACCTCGTTTTAGGATCGAATTATGAAAATAATTATATATTTTGGCTTGTGGGTGAATGGGTGATTTGATTTTGGTCCGAACCTCAGGTTTTGACCAAGCGGGCCCGGGGTCGATTTTTGGGTTTTGGGGAAGAATGATTGGAAAGCTATAATTAGGCATTTAATTTGAATTGTTTAGCATTTATTGATGTTATGAAGTCATTTATGTATAGATACAATTGATTTGGAGCCAAATTCAAGAGAAAAAGCTGTAATTGAGGATTGAGTTGGCCGTGGAAGTTTGAGGTAAGTGTTCGGTCTAACCTTAGCTTGAGGGATTAGGAGTTGAGTCATATTTGCTACTTGTTTCTTGTTGACTACGACGTATAGGCATGGTGACGAGTATCTATACGTTGGTGTCAAGCATGGCCGTGAGTCTTAAATTGATACTTGTTGTATTCCTGAATGATACTGTAGTTGCAACAGCGAGTAAATCCGTGGTATTGAGCAAGGACTTAGTTTATTTTTGTGAAAGATACTCATGAGCTAGAAATGGTGGAAATGGAGATAATTAGTGGTTGAGTTGAGATTGGTTATAGCTGATTCTCCCTTGTCCGGACGTATATGCTTCTACTGTTGAGTTCCCTTGCCGGGCTAGTGTTATTTATTGTTAATCCCTTGCCAGGACTGTTGTTATGATCACTGTAAGCTGTATATTTGGAACGGGTTGCGCGCCGCAATATTTTTATTATTTTATATATATATGGATCGGGTTGCACGCCGTAACAGATATATTATATGGATCGGATTGCACGCCGCAATAGATATATTATATGGATCGAGTTGTACGCCGCAACAATTATTATATTGGATCGGGTTGCACGCTGCAACAATTATTATATTGGATCGGGTTGCACGCCGCAATAGCTATATATATATATGTGTGTGTGTGTGTGTGTGTGTGTGTGTGTAAATATACAGGGTGATATACACCACCTCAAAAGTATATATTCACCTTTTTCACAAGGGTAATCTACACGGTATGCCCACCGGAAATGTTAGTTAACTCCATATACTTTTGAAATGTTTATTTTACCATGTATACCTATTTTATAAAAGTTTATTACTTTTTAAACTTTTAATATTATTATATGCCATTAAATAAATTCCATCTTTTAAGGAACTAAATTATCTCTCACTCCAACTTAATAAATCCCTTAAAATACTCCATCATCCCATATTTTCAGGAATTGGAATGATACATGTTCACCAAAAAGTCCACCCCACTAATTTCTCTATGAAGTCCTCTATAATCTTTTTCTTTTCCTTCATCTATGTAATCAAAAGAAAAATAAAATACCGTGCCAATATTTTAATTTGGGATATAATATATAAACTAAAATAAAATATTAGAATATGCTATTCAAACCAATACACTATAATATTCTAATGAAAAATACATTATTCAAATCAAACAACGATGATATTCCAATTTGGAATATTCAAATCAAACATAACACAATATTCTAATCAAACATACCACAATATTCTAATTTGGAATACAGTATTCAAACCAGATTTTTTCAAATTAAAAAATTATAGAATATTTGGTTTATATATTGTATTCCAAATTAAAATATTGTTTGAATATTGTATTCCAAATTAGAATATTATAGTATGTTTTATTTGAATATTGTATTCCAAATTAGAATATTATGATATATTTAGTTTGAATGTTGTATTCCAAATTAGAATATTATAGTATTTGAATGATGTATTACAAATTAAAATATTATGGTATATTTAGTTTGAATAATATATTCTAAATTAGAATACTGTGATATGCTTGGTCTAGATAGCATACTTGTCATTAGAATATTATGATATATTCGATTTGAATTGTATTTCAAATTAGAATATTGTGATATGTTCAAAATATATGGGAAGATTTGAAAGTATAGAGTATACAATATCAAAATGAAGTACTGATAGAAAATAGGAATATGGTTTAATTAGGGGAAATGTGAATCTCAAAATTCATTGAGTAAAGGTTTCAATAATTAAGGCTACATTTAAGGGATATTATCCCCTTATTAATAGTGGTTGCTACACACATAAGATTCTCTATCAAGATATACGATGTAATTTCTTTATAGGTATACAATATAACTTTCATAATTAAGGCATAGTGAGTAAAGAGATTTATAGAGGGGTATACGACGTTAAAACCCCTTTTCACAAAGCCTCAGCTGCAACACGACCGTAAAAACATCTTAACCACTAAGGTGTCAAATGGATGGACTGGGCCAATTTTGGGCTGGTCAAAATGACTGAGTCGATAAAGGGGCGGGTCATCCAAAATTACTTGGGCTGAGATGAGTTGGGTCAAGATGGGCTAAAATTTAGGGCATCGCCTAACGCACCCAACTCTTACCAAGATTTAATTAATACTCCATCCGTTCCAGTTTATGTGAACCTATATCCTTTTTGGTCCGTTCCAAAAAGAATGACCTCTTTCTAAATTTGAAAACAATTTAGTTTAAACATATAATTCTACCATTAATGAGAAGCTTTTATAACCACACAAATACTCTGGGCCCCTTTTTAACTTGTTTAGGACCACAAATTCCAAAAGTCTTCATTTTTTCTTAAACTCCGTGCCCAGTCAAAAAAGTTCACATAAATTAGAACGGAGGGAGTATGTGTTATTTTCGTATGAATTGTCTAGTTAATAAATAAGACTTTTTCTATTGTTATGGTCGTATATAACATATCAAAAAAAAAATTATTTTAAAGATATTTTAGTAAAGTTACCCATGGATCAATTTGGGCTAAAAATTAGCCCAACTTTAGCTGGGATGAGATGAGTCGGATCAAGATGGGTTGAGTCAACAAATGGGCGAGTCATTGGGGCGTTTGCATCTATACTCGCTTTTTGTGTCACATTTTAACTTGTGCCCGCTTTGCAATGTCGATGATTAATCTTCATATTGCAAATATTTGATAATTTGGCTCTGCTCTTTATTTAGCAGTTTTGGAGGTCATTTATACAATAACAGTTACTTAGAAGCAATATTCGTTACGGTTTGATCCAGAAAATTTCAGATACAGACCCAACCAAACACTCCAAGCAATGGATAAAGGATTTAATTGAATAAAGTATAATATCTTCCATGTTACTATACAACAAAACATATTGCATTTTCTGGAAAAAAATCTGCAACTTTTCCTGTTACTATCACATAAACTAAGTTCTAGCCACTGAATCTTGATCTACAGGCTGAAGTTCAAATCTAAGAAGGCTGAAGTTCGCTAGCTACAAACAAAAACTTCAGCTCTAAAGCTGAAGTTCGCTAGTTACAAACAAAAACTTCAGCTCTAGAGCTAAAGTTCCCCAGTTATAAAACAAAAACTTTAGCTCTAGAGCTGAAGTTCCCCAGTTACAAAAACAAAAACTTCAGCCCCAGTTACAAAACAAAAACTCACCAGTTACAAACAAAAACTTCAGCTCTAGAGTTCCAATATGGGTATCCTTAAATATTCCTTCTCTATCAAACTTGATAAAACGCAGCAACACATAGGAAGCAACTCTTTGCAAATTGAACGACGATGCTTGCTTGCCTTATTAAAACTGATGTTGCATATAAGTTAGATCTGTTATATATGAAATTATTATTCGTATTATCGCTATATTAGTTTTTTTAACAAAATTATCCTCTTATTAAAGTATTACAAAGCATCAAAAGCAGTTGAAAAGTATGTTTCGAAAGGAAATAATAAAGTCAAATGATCAGGTCCTTTGCATTTGGTCAATTCACGTAACTACCAGACAGTTTGTGAACGTTTGTGGTTGTTTGCAAGAAGAAAGCGAAAGAAAACGAAGGAGGAGAAGGAGGGGGAGAAAGGGGGCTGAAATTGTTTAAAAAGTGAGTACAAATTAAAAGTTTTTTAAAAAATGGGTATAGCAATGGGGGCGACTAAATAGGGCGCCTAATACAATTTTTACCGAGTCATTGATCCATCAAACCTTGGGGCGGTTGGGCGGGTCATGTTTTTCTGGGCCAATTTTGATACCTCTAATTAACCACCAAAAACTAATTTCAGTCCATCAAAATTTATACTCACCAGAATTTTAAATCGGAATTTTGAAAATTTTCATCGTCATGAATATCCAATAACTCGGCAATTCATTTTCGAACAGCAAACAGAGATATATATAGTTCAGCATGTGGATTCCAATTTTCAATCAATGGTTCAGCTCCAACAGATCTTCAAGCAACGAATACGCAGTAAAGGGTTTTTCGAAAAGTTCAATTAAGTGAAGCAACTCAATCACCTTTTTTTTATTTTAAAAAACACAAACACCAAATTGGATTCAAGCTAAGGCCATCGCGCCCACATCCAATCTTGAAATCCTGTTCGACATCAAGTAGACGAAATCGTCTTCTAATCAGTCTGGTGGATTCCCTGGTGTTCGAAGTTGCACTGCTGTCTTTTTCCGATTGAAGGGTGCAATTTAATTAAGTGGATTAGTGTTAGCACTCCGCCACTTTGAGCTTGACTTGACAACGAGAGCGTTGTTACAGGGCAGCAAGAGTGTTGCCAAGCTAAGGTGCATGAACTAGCACCAAGGCAAAAAAGAAAATGGGCAAGTGATGGCCAAGGCTTTGACGGAGACAAGGCAGCTTGGCAAAGACTTGATAATAAGATACAGGCTGAGGTGACACTTGATTTTTGCAAAGGTATCAAGGCATGAGGTAGTGATGCCAAGGCAAGGAAAAAACGAAGTGGGCAAAGGCAGGTTAAGTGCAACGGAAGGCATGCGCGCGCGAGGCAGGCTTGTCATGACAGTGGGGCGCGGCAAAGGGCCATGTGCATGAGCAATGGCATGGGCAAAATGCGGCTACAATGCACATGAGAACAAGGCATTGGCGCCTCATTCAAGCCAAGTCACACACATGGGCAGCAAGCTTCAGATTGACCAAGTCAAAGCCGGTTACACGATACATACTGTGCACATGGGCGGCAGTTGGCTTTTGCTAAAAGCTAGCAGAATTGTTAGCACGTTTTTTGGGCCATGATTCCATTATTAGTAGCATGATCTACATGATCTTAGTAGTTGGGGGATGTCAACTACATTAGGCCAAAATAGTGAGCTGTGTGAGACAAATATCTAAGCCTAAGTACAACAAGTATAAGGCAAATGGGTTGTCTCATGTGTTATAAATGGGCAGCATCCTTATGCTTGTAGGCAGTAGAGAAAAACATGTAGAGTGGATGTTTTGAATGAGGAAAAGAGTTTCCTGTATATTGTGCCTTGTGTTCTTATTTATTTCTGTTGCCTTAAATTAAATTTCGTAGCCTAAATGAGTTCCTAAATTTACTATGGTAAAGTTGCCTAAAAATATTTTAATTAAGTTCAAAATTGCTGTAATTTTGGCAAAGTGTTGTGAGAAGGCTAAAGTCAAGTGTGGGACTTGACTGCCGCACAGGCTGGTTTCGGCGGACAGAAATCATGCCCGTGACAGTTAGTTTCATGGAGTCTTTAAAATTGGAAAAATATTATAGATCCCACATTCAAGGAAATATTCCAAACTTTAGTTCACATTACTCTTAACAAATAACCAAAAAAATCACATGAATACATATTGTGATACTATAAATAATAAATTTTACTTGCGTCTTCCGAAAACGACATGTCATGCACATGCACTCATATTCAAACCTTATAGGAATAATTTTTTTTTATCAAGCTTTGTAGAATAAGTAATTACCCAGTAACATGTATTAGTCCCAATAATTAAAATTCGCATGAAAAGTGCAATTGCAAATGAGAATATTATTAAGGAGAATTTGTGTGCTTTCCAAATTTCTAAACTTCATCTCCAAAAGTAAATTTATCTATGTCCAACAGAAGTCCAAAATCAGTCATCGAGATCCGTATAGCTTAAAAGCAACATAACGGAAGTTGATGAATCTGAATTGTGAAAACCTCCGTAGGTATCTTTGCATAAGGTAAAATTGGTTTGTAATAAATGATCGAATAATAGCATGCCACGTGGAATCAAAGACATGTAAAAGGCAAGTCAAGTAACTATTAGTATCGAAAACAACAACTGCAGTTGGTATCAAATAAACCTCGAAGGAAGCCTGGTCAACGGGACAACTGCAGTTGGTATCAGATAAACCTCAAAGGGAGCCTGGTCAACGGGAGTAATTCGAATATTTGTCATCGGATAACATTCAATGAAGAATATTCTCTATTATTAAATGGGCATCCGTTGCAAAGAATATTTGCATTCATCGCCTGCCGTTACATATTCATCAATAGCTCCTATTGTCATTTAAGAGGGGCTTGATCCTAGGATTTTGTTTTCCTAGATATAGCTATAAATAGCAGGCTCAGTAGCCATTGTAAGATAGGAAATTCTTGGCAAAAATTATGTTGTATTCTACTTTTACTCTCAATTAAAATAACTTTATTTACTCTTTTATATTCTTCTCATTTCTGTCATCGGAGACGCTGTTCTCGGAACAAGGCTTGTCATTTTCTTCAATTTTAATCGCTAAGTCTTACTTTTACTCTTGTTTATTTACCATTTTTGGATCAAATCAGCTCGCTTGTCTTTAACTGACGTAACATATTCAACTGTACTATTTTACGGGTAAATAGTTTGGCGCCCACCGTATTGGTCTTTGCATTTATTACTAACTTGTTTGATTTTTTCCTTAGCAAGAAATCAAAGACGACAACTAATAGTGTCAACATTGCGCACAACGTTGAAGGACACAAAAATATGCCTCAACATAAGGATTCAATCAGTGAAACCCGTAATGAAGGGGACGAAGAAACTTCGGTTCGTGAAGAGCAATACCCCTGGCATGTATTAGAGCCAACTCCCGACGACGCGGAAGAGGAAAACCTAGTGGAAACAGTAAGAATCCTAAGAGAGCAACAGAAAGCCATCATGGGCTACCTCTCAAGACAGGATCAAGTGATGACAAAGTTAAAGCTAGCGTTGTCAGGCACTTCCGGCAATACAAACGGAAGAGGCCCGGTTCCTCTCGGTGTTCCTGCAAATCAAACGGCTCGAAGAGTTGATAACAATACCCCGAGGGATGAGGTCGGTTTCAAAGATGCAGGGGGAACCGGTAGAGGATCTGGTAACGATAACGATAATGATCTCTTCAAAACCTAGCTCATGATATTTACGAGGGAAATGAACAAATGGATGGATCAAAACACGAAGGAGTTTCATGCCCGAATGGATCAGATTTCGGGCGCACCACCAGTTTTGAAGGGCCTAGATTTGAAAAGTACACTTAATTTCCATTTCAACCAAGCGCAGCACCGGATTTAATTCCGAAGAGGTTCAAGATGTCGGATATACGAAAATATGACGAGACTTCGAACCCGCAGGAGCATATCACAACTTATACTAAGTCCGTAAAAGGGAACAATTTGGCTCAATATGAGATCGAATCGACTCTACTGAAGAAGTTTGGAGAAACCCTCACAAAGGGAGCACTGACATGGGATTCACTCTTACTCGAGCATTCAATTTACTCGTTTGAAATACTTGCAGATTCATTCATCATGGCCCATGCCTGGGCCAGGACGGTCCAAGCCAGGATGCAGACATATTTGGGATCGCACAAGGTGAGTCTAAATTATTGCGGGAATTCGTGATCAGATTCCAGAGAGAAAGGATGCTGCTACCGGCCGTACTAGATGAGTGGGCAGCGGAGGCATTCACAAAGGGTTTGAATTTGAGGAGCTCCGACACCTCCCAAAAATTGAAAGAAAGCCTGCTCGAATTTCAAGCAACTACATGGGCGGATGTTCATAACCGTTATGAGTCAAATATAAGGATAGAAGATGATTAGCTCAGGTTCCCAACATCAACCAAGGGACGGGATCGAGACAAGAACAAGGATAAGTTCAAAAGCATTTTCGATGCGGACCGATGATCTGCTAAAGGTCATTTCTTTCCATGCGAGAGAACCGAAGGATGTGGCAACAAAGGGTTCTGGTCCTTGGATAGGTTCTCTCCCAACAGAAGAATTGACCGTGGCCAGAACAATGGATCGTTACAAGAAAAAGAGGTACCAGGGGCCCGAGATTCCATATATTCTAGGTTGTCGAAATATAATTTCAACATCAGCATAGTGGAGTTGGTATCAGCGATAAGGAATATCAAAGAAGCACAATTCTCGAAGCCAATCAGATATGATCCTAGCTAGAAGGATCATAACTTATGGTGCGAATATTATGGGATTCACGACCACAAAACTGTGGACTGCCGGCATCTATGTGAAGAGGTGGCAACGTTGTTAAAAAATGGCCATCTTAGGGAGTTCTTGAGCAACCAAGACAAGAGTAATTATGCCATAGTCGGGGCAACACAGAACCTTCGAAGGTTGTGAAAGACTCCCCCTGGTTGACCATCAATATGATTTTCGGAGAGAATAAAATCAACGGTGTAACCTTTTCGGTGGACAAGAAGACAAATGTATCAGTGACCCACAACAAGAGACTCCTGAAAATCACCGAAGATGATATCACCTTCACGGAGGAAGATGCTGACAGACTTCTTCTCCTACATAACAACGCCCTGATAATCTCTTTTAATGTCTTAGATTTCAAGATTAAGCGTGTTTTGCTTGACCCAAGAAGCTCAGCCAACATCATTCAATGGAGAGAGTTGGAACAAACAAAGCTAACCGGAAGCATCATTCCGACAACAAAACTCCTCGCTGGGTTCAAATTGGCAATTGTGACAACCCGAGGAGAGATCCTGCTGCCCACGAATGCCGAAAGGGTAACCAAGACCACCTTATTCGAAGTGGTCGACGACGACATGTGTTACAACATAATCCTCGGAAGCCCATGGTTACATGAGATAAAGGTCGTACCCATAACATATCATCAACTACTGAAATTCGCGACCTCGGAGGGAATCAAGCAGATAAGAAGATCAACCGGCAGCAAGAGAGATTAACGTAGTGTCGATTTCTAGTAGCAAAGGGAATGAGCCCATCAAATAGCAATTATAGGAAACTACGCCTATTCCCGTTCCAAATGAAGGTGATAAAAGCGAGGAGTCGTCGGAATCCCACCAGGTACTGAGATACTTTTAGGTACTGGAGGAGACAGACGCAACCCAGTCCACTGTAGAAGAACTCGAGCAAGTGACTTTATTCGAAGAATCTTGTAAAGGAAGTTTCACTTGGGAACAAGACTCAATCCCGAAATCAGGTCAGGATTTATTAATTTCCTTAAAGCTAACGTTGATTGTTTGGCATAGTCGCACTCGAATATGATAGGTATCCTATTAGAGGTGGTCATGCATAAGCTAAGTTTGGACCCGAAATTCCCATCAGTAAGGCAAAAGAAATACCCAATAGCTGAGGTTAGAAATAGGTTTGTTAAAGAGGAAGTAACTCTATTACTCGACATTGGTTCAATCCTGGAGGTAAATTATCCAGAATGGTTATCTAATGTAGTTGTAATTCCAAAGAAGAATAACAAGTTTAGAATATGTGTAGATTATAAAGACTTAAATAAGGCGTGACCTAAAGACTCGTTCCCATTGCCAAATATTGATCAAATGATTGATGCTACGGCCGGGCACGAGTTAATGAGTTTTCTTAATGCTTACTCTGGGTATAATCAAATCAAGATGAACCTGGACGATCAGGAAAAAACTTCGTTCATTACAAACATTGGCACATATTGTTATAACGTGATGCCATTTGGGCTTAAAAATATTGGAGCCACTTATTTAGAGGCTCATGAACAAGATGTTCGAGAAGAAAATAGGCAAAACAATGGAAGTGTATATATATGACATGTTAGTCAAGTATTTGAATGCAAGTTATCATTTGAAACACCTCTAAGAAACCTTCGATATCTTGAGGAAGCATAACATAAAACTCAACACAGAAAAATGTACATTAGAGGTTGGCTCCGGTAAGTTATTGGGGTTCTTGGTCTCATAGAGAGGGATTGATGTAAATACCAATAATATCAAAGCCATTGAAGATATCTCGGACCAACTAACGAGTGTAAAAAAGTACAGAGGCTAATTGAAAAATTAGCTGCTTTAAGCGTGTTATCTCTTGATCCTCAAAAAAATGCCATCACTTCTTCTCATTTCTGAAGAAGAAGAAGAAGAATTGCAAATAGACTCCGGAATGCCAGCGGGCCTTGAATGATCAGAAACGCTACCTATGGCTGGTTTCAGTCCCGGGTTAATGCCCCTGGTTGCTAAAGAGGCTGTACTGGTGTCAGAAACTACATTAGGAGTTTGGACCTTGTTTACAGACGGAGCTTCAAACGTAAAAGGGTCCGAGTTTGGGTGGTTCTAATCACACCCTCGAGGGAAATCCTGAGGCAAGCCATTAAAAATATTCTGTAAACTAATAATAAAGCCGAGTGTGAGGCTTTGGTTGCAGGATTTGAATTGGCCCGAGGACTTGGCTCTGAGGTCATCGAGATAAAATGTGATTCCCGACAGGTAGTAAACCAAGTGTATGGGATTTTTGATACAAAGGAGGAACGCATGAAATAGTATGTGAATAAGGTTCAGGCATTACTTGCACGATTCATGGAATGGTCGATCATACACATCCTAAGAGAAGAGAGGGTGGAAATGGATGCATTGGCTAATTTAAGGTCGTCTATGGAGATGAAAGAATCTAACTCCAGTACTGTCGTTCAACTTTTTCAATCGGTACTAGATGTGGATGGCTATTATGAAGTGAATACAACCAACCTAGTCTGGGACTGGAGGAATGAGTTCGTCGAATATCTTTGGCATGAAAAGTTTCTCGAAGACCCAAAGGTGTCTCAGGCACTACGCACCAAAGCGGCTCATTACTACCTCATGGACGAGTAATTATATAGGAGATCGTACCAGGCCTATTAGCCCAATGTCTAGGAGCCTCGGAGGGGGACTACGTGATGAGAGAAGTCTATAAAGGAATTTGCGGGAACCATTTCAGTGCAGATTCATTGGTACTAAAGCTGGATAGGGCAGGATACTATTGGACTCGGATGGAACAAGACGCAAAGACATTCATTCAGAAATGCGACAAATCTCAATTCTATGCACAGTTGGTACACCAAGCAGCGAAACTCTTGCATTTGGTGTTGTCCCTGTGGCTATTCATGAAATGGGAGATGTATATAGTCGGCCCATTGCCACTGGATTCCAGAAAGGTAAGATTCCTCTTAATTTTAACTGCCTACTTCACTAAATGGGTTGAAGTAGGTCCTTACCAAAATATCGGTGAGTGTGAAGTGGTCGACTTCCTATGGGACCACATAATCTGCCGATTCAGAATACTGAAAGAAATTGCCTACGACAACGGACCACAGTTCGTAGGTTCCAAAGTCCTAAAATTTCTCGAGGATTTGAAAATCAAGAGGATTACATCGTCACTGTACCATCCGAGCGCTAATGAACAGGCGGATTCAACCAATAAGGTGATTATCCAAAACCTCAAAAAGGTTAGAAACTGCTAAAGGAAAATGACCTGAAGAGTTACCAGGTGTTCTATGGGCATATCGGATAATGATAAAGTCAAGCACGGGAGAGACACATTTCTCTCTCGTATATGGCATAAAAGCTTTGATCCTGATGGAAGTAGGGGAATCAACCTTACTGTTTTCCCAAGAAAATGAGGAATCAAACAATGAGGCGTTACTGGTGAAGTTGAATCTGCTCGATGAATGCAGAGACTTGGCATATGTGAGGATGGTGGCTTAGAAGCAAAGGATGGAGAGATATAGGAGGGCCAATCTCTGTTACTTCAAAGTAGGAGACTTGGTTTAGATAAAGGTGACTCAAAACACTCGAGAATCATGGAAGTTGGGTCCAACATGGGAAGGTCCCTATCGGGTTTCAGCGATCACAGATAAAGGATTGTACGAGCTGGAAAATTAAGATGGAGTCAAGTTGCCTGGTAATGGAACATGACTCACCTCAAAAGTTATTACTACTGATGGATCCTATATATATTGAAAGTATGTGCTGCACTCTTTTTCCTTTCGACCAATTTTTGTCCCATTTGGGTTTTTTCTGGCAAGATTTTTAACGAGGCATCAATGAAAAACATACTACGAGAGGAGCATCATCGGCAAAGTTAAGACCTTAAATTATAAGGTATTGAAATGATAAACCACTATGGGATGGTTAAATAATCTCTAGCTCGAAGGCAAGTTCCTAATAGGAAACAAAACTTGCCATCGAACCAAAAACTATTTAACCGTTCGCGAATTGTTTCCACCGATGAAGCAAGACTTCCAGTGTTCTAATTCGCATACTTTGCATTCGAATACTACGGGGGGGGGGGGGATAGTATCAGATACGATAACAACAATGCCACGAAAATCGGGGATTGCAAGAACCAGGAACAATAATGGCTCAGGGACCGGGGACTGCATGGTTGGCCTCGTAGAAATAAGTTAACAAAAAACTTCAAATGCTTGTGCCGGAATGAATAGGAGACGCCCTCTTCAAGAGCACCATAAACATAAGAGGGTCCTCTCTTATGAACCCCTCATAGTAAAGGGTTGATTCCAAAAGAATTCATTCCCAGAACGAGAAGCTATCAGATGAAAATATGCCCAAAGCTTTAACTATTTTTTTTGGTAACTAACTATTTTCATTAATCACCAATTGGAAAACTTTACAAAGTACAACAAACTACAACTCTGCTTGCTGAATCTAAAAAAAATATAAACAAAGATCCTATTGTTATGTAACTACTTTTATCATACTCCTTGGTTATTATACCCCAAGTCTCCTATTTACCATAGTTTGCTAGAAAGGAAGTTGGTTAAGTATGCAACCAGTCTTTACAGTAGCTCTTACATTACATACACAAGCAGTTTCTCTAGCTAAACTATCCATCTTTTTTCCACTTTTTCAAATATCGTAGAGTTCTTTTCAGTCCATATTGCATATATAATTTCTGTGTAGACCTGTTTCACTATCTGAGCTTTGGTAGATTTCCCTTTGACATTGTTGTGCAGCCACTATTGCTGTTGGTTGGCATTAGCTCTCAGAGGTATTGGTCCTTGTAGCCATAAGATCAATCTTCCCCATAACTGTTGAGAGAAAGTACACTCATGGAAGAGATGCTCACTTGTTTCTGTTGTAGTATGACATAGAACACAAGTCTGATCAATATTAAGTCCCCACTTTGCAAGTTTATGTGCTGTATTAAGGTTCCCATGTTGTGATACCCATATGGTAAATACAACCTTGGGTCTAACTGCATTATTGTACATGAAGTGCTTCCAGTTTACCTTAGAATGAGTTCCCAAGAGTTGCTTATAACATTGTCTGATCATGGAATGTTGTTTTTGCGGGGTGCCCTGTATATGACTAAAGTCTCTCTTGCTTCCAACAATTTACTCACCATCCAACTAGCTTGTTGTGGAATTGGAATAGTGCTTACTTTTCTTTGTTTTATATAATAACTATGAATCCATCTAATCCACAATTTGTCTTATTTGTGAGAGAGTTCCCAAAAGGTCTTTATCAGTGTACATTGTTCCACAATCTCAGATTTGTTATATTCAACCCACCTGCTGCTTTTGGTAGGCACATTTTGTCCCATGATACCAAATCCCTCTTGGTGATACTATTTGTTCCAGACTACACATAACTTCGGCAATGTGCCTCAATTACTTTAATGACCTTAGCAAGTAATAGAAATTATTGAGACCAATATGCTTGTATTCCAAAAAGAACTGATTTCACCAACTGGATCCACCATGCATATGAAAGTTTCCTAGCAGTCCAAGAAGAGATCCTTGTAACAATTTTATCTATCAGTGGTTGCCAATAAATTAGAGTGAGTTTCTTGGATGATAGTGGAACCCCTAAATATTTAAAAGGAAGTTCTCCTTGTACATATCCCAGCTCCTGCAATATCTATGATTTTATTGAGCTGCCGACTCCTCCAAAATAGACATTACTTTTAGCTAGATTTGCTTGCAAGCCAGAAGCTTTAGAGAATATCAAGAATCTTTCATGTAGCCTCTGAATAAATCTTTTATCACCTCTGGCAAATAACAGTAAGTCATCTGCAAAACTTAGATGTGTGATCTTCAGTCTTGCACATTTTTGGATGATATGCATAGAGCTTATCTTCTTCCAACTCATTCATATTTCTACTTAGATATTCCATTACCACAGTAAATAAAAAAGGAGAGATGGGATCTCCTTGTCTCAGACCTCTGGAAGCATTGAAAGGTTCTGTTGGTTCTCCATTTTTGACTATTGAGTAATGAACTGTCTTTACACACTCCATGATCCATTTTATGAATTTTCTTGAGAATTGTAAATCCTCCAGTACTTGTTCAATGTAGATCCATTCGATTGAGTCATATGCCTTCTGAAGATCGACTTTGATTATGCACCCTGGTGATATATTCTTCCTAGTATAAGCTTTAATAAGCTCATGTGCAAGGATGATATTGTCTGCAATTCTCCTTCCTGGGATAAAACCTGCTTGTGTCTCACTAATAACAGTTGCAATAACATTCTGTAATCTTGCAGTTAAGACTTTAGATATAATCTTGTAGAGAATAATGCAATATGCTATAGGCCTAAAATCTTTTATAGTAGCAGGATTAGGAGTCTTGGGGATCAAAGTAACTGAAGTACAGTTGATAGGACTGAAAAGTTTACCATATTTGAAGAAGTGTAGGACAACTTCAGTTACATCTTGTTTAATTACTGGCCATGCTTGCTTATAAAAATAAGCATTATATCCATCTACTCCCGAGGCCTTATCATCATCAATAGAACAAAAGTCCTTCATAGATTTCCCCTGCACTAACTTGTGCATATAATTCAATTTGTTGCCGATGATTTAAGACAGACCCCTTCTTTATAATTTCCCTATTAACAGCTGGTAGAGAGTATGTTGTTGTGCCTATCAGTGATTTATAGAAGCTGATTATTTCCTCTCTAATAGCATTCTTGTCAGTGAGTTTGTCTCCTGTCAAAGCATTGATTTCCACAATCTGTTTTTGCTACTTCTTCTCCTTTAATATAGTTGAAAGTACTTTGTAGTCGAGTCTCCTTGCTTAATTTAAGTAATTCTTGACTTCTGTCTTAGTACCCCTTCTTCTATTAAAGATCATTTTTCCAATTTTAGCAGCAATTCCTTTTCTGAAGCTGCTAGGGCGTCAGTGTACTATTGATGCATTTGCTGTTGTATTACTTTCAGAGCTACCCTTGTTTGATCTATCTTCATGGTTATTCCTTTAAATTCTACATTATTAAGTGTCTCAATTGTGGCCTGAGTGATTTTAGCTTTTCCCATATTCTCTTCATTCTCCCCTGATTAGTCTGCATCCTCCATTTTTTTTCTATAATAGACATGAAATTTGGATGATCAGCCCATACATTAAAGAATCTAAATGGAGTTTTGACATTATGATCTCTGGATTGGAAGTTTAGAATCATTGGAGCATGATCAGAGATAAATGTTTCTCCATATTCATTCTGAACATGACTATATTGGAGCATCCATTCATCATTTCCCAAAGTTCTATCAAGTCAGCTGCAAATTCTATCATCTCCTGCTTGTTTGTTAGTCCAAATGTAGTATTCACCCTTCCATGGAATTTCATTCAGGAAGAGGCTATGTGTACAATCTGAGAAATCCTTCAGCTCTGCTATAGTTACTGGTGCACCATAGAGTCTATCTTGTGGATAAAGTAAGGCATTAAAATCTCCACTTAGGAACTAATGTGTTATTGTTTGGTTGGAGAGATCCTGCAGATGTTCCATAACTCTTTCCGTTGCTCAATTGTGTTATATCCATATACCACTGTCATAAAGCATGTATCAGTGGGTTGTTTTCCTGCTATATGGAAATGGATATACTAAGCTGCTTCTTGAATCATTATGAGGGCAAAGAATCCAGACCCTTAATTTACTGCATGTTTGTAGTTGGTCACACAATTCCATCCTGGAGCAATTCTGTTGGCAATAATAGCAGCCTTATTTGCTTTAACTCTCGTTTCTACCAAACCAACTAAAGTAACTTTATTTACTTTGAGATATTTTCCCAGTTCCTTCTATTTGTACCTCTTATTTATTCCCTGCACATTCCACACTAACCAATTCATGCTAGAGATGTAGATCCCCACCTATATCAGTGGGTAATTGCCTCTCATTCACATTATCATCATCTTGAATCACACCAAATCCATTGCTAATAGATATTGTGACATCCCTCATGTTATTTTGTATTTGGTCATGTGTTGTGTTCTGTATCTTCTTTCCTCTATTGGTACTCCTCTGCACTTGAGTAAATTCTTGCTCATCAGTTTGTATTTGGTATGGTGGATTTGCAGTCATCTTGGCTTGATCTTCCTGTATTTTATCACTTTTTGCCTGTGCTTTATGTTCTTCTGATAAATTTTGCACATTGTCTGTTATCATTCTCCCAGTAGTTTTCCATTGTTGTACAATTTTCCTGGGCCTTCTCCTCATTTGCTGTTCCTCTTGCCTATTTTCTCATTTTCCAACTGCATTACAATCATGTCCAATCTTCATACATTTCTCACAGAAGTTTGGTTTCCAATCATATAGAACAGGCTGCTGGAAGAACCTTCCTGTTGGATCCATTACCTCTACTTCATCTGGTAGAGGTTTAGTGACATTCACCTCTATAAGAATTCTTGCAAAGGAGATTCTAGTCTGTTTAGCCGTACAAGAATCTGCATACAGAGGAGTACCAATGGTACTAGCTATACTGCTCAAAGATTTTGCACCCCAACAATTGATTGGCAATTTTGGAAACTTTACCCAGATGGGAATTTCTATTAGGAATTCTGTTTTAAGGTCAAAATCAGGGGACCACGGTTTGATTACGATCGGTCTATTGTTAATGGTATAGGGTCCTGAGTACAATATCTCATTCATATCAGCCACTGATTGGAATTTGATTATATAGTACCCTTCATCATGTAGAAACACCTCCGGTTCACCTACAATTGCCCAATTTTGTGCAACATAGTTCTTCATGTAGTTATACCCTGGAATATCTCCAATTATGTAAACAATTAAATCTGATTTCCAATTCTGTGTCTCCTGTTCTACTTCTTCCTTATCTAATTGTGCAACTACTTTTACATTAATTACAGTAGGGTTAACATATGATAAAGCCATACCATTTTCTATTTCTCTGTTGACTTTGAATAATCCGACCCATGACTCTTCTGGAAGTTGTTTTTCATCTCTGTTATATGCTGGGCATTGAGTCTTCATCACCACATTATCTAGATTCCTCTTTGGATATGATTCACCAATTTGAACCAGATTTTGCTTTTCATTGCTCATAACTTGGGTCTTTTGTTGGTGCGAATCACTTCCCAAATTTAAGCTCTGGACTCCTGCACTTGTACCTGGGTTCCCTTTCAATTGCAATTCACCACTGAGATTTAATTTCTTCGTTGCAGTCATAGATCCGATCGATATTGGCTGAAATAGGTTCGATTTGGGGGTAACAACATGTTGTTCATTCCCTTATTCTAGAATTTTGGCAATAATCCTGGCACTTACAGAATTTCCGACGATTATCAATGTTTTTTTTACTAGTCTTCCTCACCTAGCCATGGCTGGAAACATGAGCGGCGCAGGTTATCTTAACACGCACCGAGAGCGCTTTAACTATTTCAATGCAAAAAAAATGTATCTTGGACAAAACTTAAGCAAAATTCTTATTTATTTGGCAAAAGTGACAAACTCAAAGAAATGTGTGGCATAATTACAAAGGTACAAAAAATAAGGAAAGATGAAAAACAATAAAAGAAAAAAATCTAAGCATTATCGCCGCCGGAGCTGGGGGAGAGAGGCATCTGCATCCCCCCGGTGAAAGAAGGCAGATCACCTGCCAGTTTGGAGCCTGGATCTTCATTATTATTCTCTTCAATTTCATCCTCAGTTCCCGAATACTCGAAACCAGTATCCCAGGAGTCAATTGCAGCAGGCTGAGCAGGGAGACATTCTCGAGCAGTTAGCTCTAGTGCTCGAGCCTTGGTGTTACAGTCACCAATATCAACAATGCCCGCTTTGGCCTCTTTCGAGGTTTTTTTCCTCATATGATGCATCACACACGTCTTTTAAAATACAAGGGAATCCCCTTGCTACCGGAGTTTTGCCTTAAGTCTGTCAACCTCGGCTTGAAGGCCATCCCTCTTGCATCTCATGGCACCGAGGCTAGAATCAAGATCATAGGTTGTAGATAGATGAATCCAATTTTGCTCCATGATCTTCTTGAATCTCTCCTCCATTCTGGACCTCTTCTCCTTGGCGGTATTGGCCTCCTCGGTATTGGAGCTCAAGGCTGCCTTCAAGTTATTCACTTGTACCTCGAAGGCAGATTCGCGCTCGGTAACAACAAGCATAGTATCTTGAAGCTTGGCCCATCACTTCTTGCTCACTTTGCTTCAATCGGGCTTCAAGCTTGTCCGTCTTAGTAGATTTAGCCTCCAACACCGGGAGGCACATGACAAGTTGGTCCCATTCGGCCAACAACTGATCCCGCTCGGAGGCAAGCCCTTGATTAATTTCTACAGGACCTCAGAAGCAAGAAAGTTGGCCTGTAAAGAAGAATATCAAGGTTAAGAATCCCATTATAACAGATAAATAGAGAGCAAGTGATAAGAAAGCAAATACAGTACCGATGCCGCATTATGTACTGCATTATTCAACAAATACTCCCCCGAAAGGGAGCGTATTTTCTTCTTATCTTTCTATGAAACCAGCGGCTTCAGGTAGTTGGCAAGCTCCACCGTCCTGGATAGCATATGGAACTCCTTCAAACCAAAAGAGTATCGCTCTTCCTTCCTCGAGAATCTGGAAAGTGGGTGAGTAATTGTTCCCCAAATTCCCATGGTCAGGAGAATGAAATCGAGAAACACCCTCATCTCGAGCATCTGTTGCCGGTGGAGGAGATGCAGTGGGTGCTGGTGGCGAAGGTGCAACTGGTGTAGAGAGTGTGAAATTGTTAGCGTTAAAGGTTGAGAAGCAGCTGCAACAAGAGCATCGCTGATTATTGGTTGCTCTGTGTCCGAAGGCAGAAGAGGCCCGGGGTCCGAGCTCCTTGGACCAGAAACAACAACGGGGACGGGATAGCGGGAATTTGCATTGTCTACCATATCCATCTCACCCCAAAATTCTTGAACTTCTTCTATGGTTAGGTTTTGAAGCTCTTCGGGCTGAGCAACCTGTTGAGCTGATAAAGTTGTCCTTCTTATTTGGAGGGGAGCCACTTCATCACTGGATTCTCCATATTCCACAACACCACTATGGTCGGCTCGGCTGTTGTGGTCTTTATTTTCTTATTTTTATCCCCAGACGAGGAAGAACACCTCCTTTTTGGTTACTTGTTCTCTGGTTGGGGACTCCAAGAGGAAGCACCACCACCGGGAGTAGATCCGAGGGAACTGTTTTGAGCAAGGGCACTTTGAAGCACCCTCACGACCTCCGTGGGATCAGCCAAACTATCCACCTCAGGGCGGGTGACAAAGCCCTGCGGGAGTCCTAAATCAAGAAAAAACATGGAGTTAGAAAAGTCATCTATGTTCATACAAAAACAAAAGGAAGGAGGACTCAGTTTACCATAGTTCTAGGCTTTCCACCCATATTTTGCGGGCCATTTCCTTCCACTAATGGGTTTTTGGTGTTGTAATATCCAGAATCTTCTGAACACATTGGTCTAGGTCTTGAACCCTTAGTGGTTCTCGTCGGGTAGCTGATACAACGGAAACAAAGAGGTTAACAATAACAGAAAACAATCTTTATACGAAGGAAAGAGATGAACAAATCACAAACTTACGAAAACGATTCCATAATTCAGGAAAAGATGGAACTGTGGCTGGGATGATATCCCTGGTTGTGATGATGACAAATCGCTCTATCCATCCACGATCACTATCATTATCCATGCTGGTGAGAAGGGAGTGGTGGCCACATATGCTGAAATTAATTACTTCACCACGAAATATTTTGGGGGAGTAGAGATTCATTATGTGTGCCAGGGTTAGAATTTACCCAGTCTCTGTGCACAACTAGCATAGGCAAGCCATCCTTCGCTATATAAATGGCCTACTTGCGCCAAGCAGACCTCGTACTGGTGGCAAACTCCAAAATCACGGGGTCAAGCCGTGCACTCGTCCCTAAAGAAAACGTACCTAAGGTGAAGGGATACGTATAGACATACGTAAAACCTTTCTTGGTGAAGGTAACCTGCTCTATCATATCCGGAGCAAGAATGTTAAGGTCTGGGCAGTTGCAGTCCTCCTTCATAGCATGAATACTGGAAGGGAGAATGAAGAGGCGTAAAATGAGATGGGACGAATCAAGAACATGTTTAAACAGATGATGGAGAAAAATGCCGATTTCGATGCTCAACTAGCCTCTCACAACACTTCTATTCGCAATTTAGAAGTTCAATTGGGCCAAATCTCTCAAGCTTTGAACACTCATCCTAAGGGGGCACTACCAAGTGATACGGTGGTGAACCCATAGGGTGAAAATAATACGGAACATGTTATGGTCGTGACTACGAGAAGTGGCAAAGGTGGAGATGCAACCACCTCAAATCAAAGAAGAATTGTGGATGATGATATTGTGGTTCAAGAAGATGAAATTCCAAGCAATGTGGTTCAAGCTAATGAAGAAGTGAGAATTGATATTGATAAAAATGTGGAGGAGATGCAAGAATAAGTGAACCTGTCTAGGGAACACATAATTGACATGCCGGAACGGGTAGTGCCAAAGGCTAAGGCACAAATGCCAAGGCCTCCTCCTCCATACCCTCAGAGTCTTGCAAAGCAAAATAGTGAGAACCACTTCAAAAGGTTTATTGACATGATGAAGAGTTTGTCTATTAATGTACCGTTGGTTGAGGCTTTAGAGCAAATGCCGGGTTATTTAAAGTTCATGAAGGATTTGGTCACCAAGAAGAGGTCGATGAATTGTAAGACTATCAAGATGACACATCAAGTGAGTGATATTGTGCACTCAATGGCTTCGAAATTGGAAGATCCGGGCACTTTCACATTCCCTTGTACCATTGGGAGCGCCGATTTTGCAAAAGCTTAATGTGATCTAGGGACGAGTATCAACTGTAGACATGTGATTTTGACCCTCCCCAAGATTTTTCATATTTTAGCATGCAAATATTTAATTTAGGCCTAATATCGCTATCTCAACTAATTTTGACTCTTTTACTTTATTTATTACAAGAAAATGAAAATTACAAAAAAATAGTTTCATTAATGCTTTGTAGTCATTTTTAATCTTGAAAAATACCAAAAATAGTTTTGTTTTAACAGTCAGTCTTATTTTAATAGTTATTTTACTTACGTAGGATTAATTAATAAATGAGATCATATTTTTAGTCTCGTTCGCGGGGAAAGAATAAAATTTGGGCTCAAATGACCTATTTTTATGTCTAATTTTCGGATCTAACCCATAATTCCTAGGCCCATACCCCTTAACCTAAATATAGCGCTAAAACCCTAAGACTATAAAAAGGAGCTAAAAAAACACAAAAAAAAAATAAGAAATAAATCAGCCGCAAACCTAAAGTCCATCAGCGAAAATACAAAAAAGAGCCTAAAACGCTTAAGACCAAAATCAGACTTAGGGGCAAATGAGATCAGCGCCGTTTTCACAAGACCCCTAAGACCTATACATACAGGAGAATGAGCGTCGTTTGAACAAACAGAGACGACCAGCCCCCCCCCCTCACCACCTTTCTTCGATCTTGAGAACAAAAATATCCCTCACCCTTCCACCGCCAAACACACCTAGAACTCCTCCATAATAGCCCTAACCTAACAACGGTACAGACACAATTATGACCTTCGCTGACTACCCCCCCCCCCTTTTTCCATCGCCTGAGAAAACAACAAAAACGGATCTAAGAAGGACAGACGAAGGAGACGAGTGCAACGACAACGTATAAGGAGATTCGAAGTTTGATTTCGGATTCAAAGCCTACTGATATTTGTTCCATAGTTTCTCTCGCTCTTCTGCTTTCGATTCTAAAAGCCATGGAATCCGATGGAGCTTTGATTGAGGTTTGATACGCCGTTGATTTGAGGGTTGTCGTTTGTAGTGAAAGTTTGCGGTTTCTGCTGGTTTTTAGTGCTGATTTCGTTCGGATTTATAGTCAAAACTTGGTACTCGACAATTCTTCTACCAATATTAAGGAAGTCTTTGTTTAAACAGGTTCTTCTCCTTACTAATTCATCTTCTTCAATTTTCTGGTTGTGAATTTAGGTACCCAAGAGCTGGGTTAAGATGAGTTTTGGTTTACATGTGTTTATGTGGTGATATAATTGTTATGGTACATTTATGAGTTAATTTCCAGTCGTTAGATTTTTCCGAATCCGATTTCCCTCGGTTGAATTAGCTTCTTGTATTCTATCACTATTGGTATAATACAATGTTAAAATGTTAAGGGGAGATGTTGAGTCAACAGTTTGACACATCCGATTCTTCTTGGCTTAAGTAAACTTCGATAATGTTGAGTCACGAACCATAGAAATTTGTTATAAGTCGTTCACTAACTTAATGAAAAACATAGAGTGCAATTGATCTTTTCTTGAAGGATAAACTGTTTTTTTTTAATTATGATGGCACACGTTTACATGATCTGTAATATTTCCAAGGAGTAATAGAACATCCCAATGTCCAAAATCACAAAAAGTAACCTTGAATTTCGTAGTTCGTTTTAGGCACATAATTAAATTATTATAACTGCGGATATGATTCCCATGGCGTGGTCGTGGCACTTAATTTCAAATTAGTTTTAAAAATGAACATCCGTAGTTAATTGCTTTTCCTTTAATTGAGGTGTGTCATCCAATCACTTAGTCTATGGTCCTCACATCGATATCTTAATTAGTGTAGAAAATGCCTTGAATTCTCATAGTTTGCTTTAGGCGCATTTAATTAATTAAATTGTCATAGCTACGGGTACGATTCCCGTGACGTAGTTTTGATTCTTTAATTTCTAAAATCCGGGGTATATTTATGTGACCCAGCTACAATTCAATCTTGTTAATAAAATAAACATGTTGTGGATCGTGGTTACGGTTCCCATGACACGATTGGCGACGTGTAACTAAATAATTAGTTGTATAACAATTGGATTATTAAAAGCGGGTAAAAAGGAATAAAATGCACATAGGTTTCAAAGATGTTTTAAAATCAAATAAATGGGCCAATAATAACAGTTGAGCGACCGTGCTAAAACCACGGAACTCAGGAATGCCTAACACCTTCTGTTACGTTAACAGAATTCCTTACTCGGATTTCTGTGTTCGCGGACTGTAAAACATAGTCAATCTTTCCTCGATTCGGGATTTAAACCGGTGACTTGGGACACCATAAATTATCCCAAGTGACGACTCTGAATTTTAAATAAAATAATCTTGTTTCGATTGTCACTTAAATTGGAAAAAACTCCCTTATATACCCTATCGGGGGTAGTAAAAAAGAGGTGTGATAGCTCTGACGACTTTGCTGGGGGCTAGAACCCAGAATCTTTGGTTTATGGTTCAAGAATTCGAGCTTAGAATAATTGTTATATTTGGCTTTGCTTATTATCTGGTTTTATTACATGTTTGGGCCTAATGTACTAAATGCTGCTTTTTACTGCTTTGATACTATTTGAACTGTATATAAACTGCTACGAAACCCTTCTCATCTCATCTCCGGGGATGTGCACGCTGGCGTGACTCTTCTTCTGTTAGTTTCATACCTTAAATTAGGAAGAGGCTCGGACAAGTTACAATGCCGGATGGCCTTTTGGTTCCCGGTATGTAGCCCCCCATCGACTCGAGTTGTCCGCTCGGGTACACAAGTCTAGAACAACATACCCAGGTTTTAAACCTAGAATAACTCAGCTTCATGCCAGATCCCTAGTAGGAACGCTTGTTTGCATCATATGCATTTGACTTTGGGGACTCAACACAGGGGTTGGGTCCGTCTAGGACAGATGTACCCAAAAATAAAAGACCATCCTGATACATCCTATGTGCTACATGTTGCAATCTTCAAGGGTAAAAGAGTCATTTGGCGGAACAATAATAGTTGAGGGCAAATGAAAAAAAAGAAAATAAAAGGAAAACAAGAGGGTGAAGTGTGAAAACAAGGCAAGGAGGGCACAGTTATGTTTTCTTTTACTTTTTTAAAAGAAAAGGGAAAAAATATGAAAAATTCAAAAAGATTTTGCACTTTTTCATCATTTTTCGAAAATCAAAAATCAAAAAAAAGGAAAAGAAAATCCAAAAAGAGTTTATATGTTTCATCATTTTTCAAAACAAAATATGTTTTCTCTAAATTAGTTGTTTTTTTTAATTCTTGCCCGTATCCAATTTACCCGAACTACGCATACCCGATTCTCGTCTTTCGGGGCGTGATACATAGGCAACCCTCATAAGGTCCTGTCTTCCTAGTGAATATAGGTTCTTGGCTTCGCGGGGTCTTAGCCAAATCTTGCATTTTTAGCTACTTTTAGCCACATAGATTAATTTTAGAAAAATAGTCACAACCATGTCTTGCATGTGTCTAGTAGGGAATGTTATTGTCTCACATAGTGTTGGTTTCAATTTTCTCATACAGGTGTGGATCTACTTACCGGAGTTTGGGCATGACAGACGCCTTAGGACCATCCAGTCAAGATCTCTCATTCAGGAGTTTGCTTAAAGATTTTTCTTTTTATGTTTTGAGTCTATTTTTCTTTGTATGTTGTCTTTTACCTTCTAGTTTTGTACATTAATGTCGAGTATTTTGGTATTGTATTTCCTATTTTGTATTGAAAAAAAATATGTGTAATAAATCAAAATCCAAAAAAGAGGTTTTGCGTTTTTATATTTCCGTTAGAAGTTTTCTTTAGAATACTAATTCTAGGAATTAAAAAAAAATTCATTTGAGATGGTTTTTCCTTTAGACAATAAATATCTAGAACTCAAAATAAAAGTTGCTTTTATATTTCCTTTTAGTACATTAAGATTATAAAAAAGAGAATTTTCTTTTAGTACCTCTAAAGGTTTTCTTTTAAGATATTAATTCCAAAAAATCCAAAAAAAAAGATTTTCTTTTGAGGTTCTTCTTTGAGAAATTTCCGAAAATGAAAAAAAAAATTCTTTTTATTTTCACTAGAACTTTAGGATATTGTACATAGGAAAAAAAACATGCTTCATCTTGTGTTTATCTTCAGAATTTCTTCCTTAGATAATCAAATTGAAATCCAAAAATATTTTTTTATCTTTTTCGTTTCTTTTTTCCGAAATCTTTCTTCAGGATATCAAGTGAAAATTCAAAATACTTTTCTTTGGTTCATATTTTTAGATTTCCTTAAAAAAAATCAAAAAATATTTCTGTTCTAGGGGTTCTTCCTTAATAATTTCTCATAGAGTATCTGTTTCAAAAAGAAAAAAACTTATGCTCATTTAAGACTGAGTTTAGAATAGGTTATAGAACATTAAGTCTAGAAAACTCAAAAAATAAGAGATTTGTTTTTTTTCTCTTTTCTCAACAAAGTAGTCATTAAGGTCAAAAAAAAGAAAAAAAGAAAAAGGAAAGAAAAAAAATGAGAATGTTAGTTTGTTTACTTTATTCTCGATCTTCCCGAACTACGCAAAGATCTGATTTATGTGGCGTCATGATACGTACTCAACCTACATAGGGTTTGATCGAATCATTTTTTTAAAAAAGAAGGAAAGAAAAAAAAGAGAAAAAAGATAGGTGAAATTATGAGATGTGAGAAATGAGAGAAAGAAAAGAGTGATGATTAAAAAAAAAGAGAAGAGGAAGGAAAATGAGCAAGCCAAGAAGTGCTAGAAAAGAAAAGGAAGAGAAGATTGAAATGAATAAATTGGGATAATGCCATATGACCTTCATACCCTCGAAGTCATTTTAGAACCGATAACTGTGGCTAGGTGCATTGCACATAAAGTGAGATTATCTTATGTTAAATGCCCTAACGCTAACGTGATGACTTCATCTTCATAGCAGAAAAGTGGTTGGTTTGTGGTTCTTAAAGTGGTAACTCTTCTCTACAACATAAGTTCGAAAGGCAAAATCAGACGACAACGGAATTGAGTTGGTTGGTATTGGTGCCCAAAAGTAATTGGTTGAACAGGGAAATGGGTTGGTTGAAGAGGTAAGGATGTTAAGACAACACATTGCAGACATGTATCAGGCTTGGATGACTTGGAAGGCACCACCCCCGCCACCAACTAGCTTCTTAGATGCTCCCCTTACCCAAACTACGATCATAGTTCTAGATGATCCCCCATACTCTCCAGATCCACCCGCTTATCACAACTTTCCCAACCACCTTAGTAGCTCCATCACTCATTCGCCAATTACATCTCCCCAAAATTGCCCTCCTGTCATATCCACTATCCCTATGATCACAACTTCTCAACAATCTTCCCTTCATAAATCCGACAATGAACATCCACTCAAAGCCCATGATGCCCAATATTACCCCTCAGATGTTGCCCATAAGGTTCCTGACTCATACAATCAGAGCCTTTGGAATGAGCCTCATGTTGAAAATGAAAAGTTCACAGGAAAAGAAGGGCGAGATGAGCTATCCAGAAAGCTGAAAGGGTCTAAAACGTCAAAGCTTAATTTATATGATGGACGTGGAGATCCAGTAGCCCATCTGAGAGGTTAATGCAGTAAAATGAGAAGTGTTGGCGGGAAAGATAATTTTTTGATGGCGTATTTCAGTGAGAGCTTGACTTGGGAAGCCTTGCAATGGTATACTCATCAAGATGTCAATAAGTGGCATGCATGGGATGACATGGTTCAGGATTTTGGTCGACACTTTCAGTACAATCTGGACATTATCCCAGACCGTTCCTCCCTATTTAAGATAGGAAAGAAACCCGAGGAAAGTTTTAGGGAGTTTGGGCTCAGATGGAGGGAACAAGCTGCTCGGGTCAGCCCCTCCGATCGGTGAAGAAGAAATGGTTGAGCTTTTCTTACAAGCCTAGGGCCCCACCAACTTTAGTCATTTGATCCCGGCCTTGGGTAAACCTTTCAATGATGTGATAAAAAGGGGGAGATGGTAGAGGAGAGAATCAAGTTAGGCAAAATCATGAGTTATTCTGCATTGAAAGACACTACAAAAGACATTCAGAACATCTTAGTAAGTTTGGATAGAAGAAAGAGAAATAGAAAAGATGTTGTTGAGCCGTGCCAACGACAGGATCCAGTGGGCATTCCTACTCAACGCTTTCAGCCTCGATATCGACCCCATGAATATCCCTGTGCTCTAGATAATCTTTCCCAATGCTACTTCTCTCCACAAAACCCCCGAAGTCGTACATCACCTTCCTAGTACTCTGTCCACAATGCACCACCATATACTTAACACCCACGAGACCCACGATGGCCTGCACCACTTCCACAAATGTCTTACCCGCCCCCTCAAGCATATCAACCACCTACCCGCAAAAGGTTCCAACCGAGGATAGAGTACAAGATGAAAAGATAAAAGCAAAAGGAGAAGACTTTCACTCCCATTGGAGAAGCATATGCCAGTTTGTTCCAAAGGTTGAGGCAATTGGACATGTTGAAGCCGATTCAAATAAAAATGTCGAATCCTATTCCAAAGAATTTTGATTATTCTCAAAGGTGCACATATTGCTCTGATGCCCCGGGTCATAGCACAGAAAAGTGTTGGCACCTGAAAAAGCAATTCAAAAGCTTATTAATGCAGGTGACATTGTAGTGCAAAATCCAGATGCAGTAGACACTAGCCAAAGTTCATCGCCTTTTCATAATGAGACGCATATGGTGGGTAGGATTGGTTTTGAAAAGGAATATGAGAATTCTTCTGAGATCCTCGGAGGTCCACGTGTTGCAAAAGCTTTCAGTACTATCAGAGGTTGATCTTAAGAACGAGCCGGCAAAAGGGAGCCAAACGTAATTTGCTTAAGTCAATATGATGGAGACTTGCGAAGGTTCTAGTAATGTTGATGTGGAACTCAGAGGCTAAGATGTCGAGCTTGGTAATTGGAAAGACGCTCCTTTCTTGGGTAGCCTGGGAGAAGTCTTGGTGATTTATTTTGTTGTCATTTCTGTTGTCCAGATTATTTTTAGGGTTGTTATCCTGATATTGTCTTGTGACTCAAACCCTTCTATCCTTTTATTTTGCCTAGTTCCTTTAGTCATAGTAACTCATTTAGTGTTATCTAGTTTTGTTTCAGGGTTGTACCCCAGTTTATTTTGCTTGTCTTGTTGTTTAAACCCTTTCACTGTCTGTCTAATGCAATTTTCTATTTTCTGTTATTTCTAGTCATTTTTGTTTAGTTTTCTTTTCCTTTTATAGTTGTTTTCATGCTGGCTCTAGTGACATGACATGCAAGCATAATTCTAGTCTGGTCTTAAAAGTTAGTTGAGACATGAAGCAATAAAATAACTATGAAGATGATAGGGACATTTGAGGGAAGTAAGTAAAGGGATTTTGAGATCACTTAAAGCCCGAATTGTGTGAAACTAGGCAGATAATTTGGAAAGTTAATAGGGCGACAAGAATTCGTTAAGGGAGAGTGCATCCCAGACGATTTGAAGCAAGCAACTTTGAGTTCAAGTGCATCTCAAGTTACAAGATAAAGTCAATGAAGTTTTCTCCGAATTGACGGAGGATATCCATTGTGAAGAGGGAATCACCCAACGAGGGTTCTGTACTTGACAAGGCGCTAAATAAAATGGAAGGTATATCAGTAATATCAATGTCGAAGCCGCAAAAGAAATATTGTGCATGATCTTCAATTTTCATTTCAAGTTGCATGTGTTGCACTTGTCATTTTCAGGGATTGGGAGGCCCTCTTTTAGTTATCCAAACACTTATACCATTTGATACCCTCTTAAGCCTGTACTAAATTCTTTGACCTTCCCTATTTTGGAATCAAGTTAGAGTCATAAAAAAAAAGTGCATGCCCCCATAGGTTTATTTCAGAAAGTTCATTCCAAAAGGAAAATTCAAAAAAAAAAAGAGAAAAAAAGAGATAAAGAAAAAAAGGAAAAGAAAAAAAGAGAAAAAGGAAAAAAACATAAAGGAAAAAGGAAAAAACAAGAAAAAAGAAAAGGAAAATAGTAACAAAAAGTAGTCTTGTTGTGACAACCCGGCCGGTCGTCTTAAGAATTAATGCCCTGATCCCTTATTAACTGCTTTCCCCAAGTTTAATTATGCTAATTTGATTGTCGGGATGTTCGGTTTTGAGTTTCGGAGAGTTCTGGGACACTTAGTCCCTAAATGAGAGCTTAAGTGTTGGAAAGTTGACCGTAGTCGGAATAGTGTGAAGCTTGCCTCAGAATAGAAATCTGATGGTTCTGTTAGCTCCTGTTAGGTGATTTTGGGCTTAGGGGTGTGTTCGGATCGTGTTTTGGAGGTCCATAGCTAATTTAGGCTTGAAATGCCAAAAGTTGAATTTTTGAAGCTTCCGGTCCGATAGTGAGATTTTGATCCGAGGGTCTAAATGAAATTCCGAAAGTTGGAGTAGCTCCGTAGTGTTGAATGTGACGTGTTTGCAAAATTTCAGGTCATTCAGATGAGGTTTGATAGACTTTTTATCGAAATCGTATTTTGAGAATTTTGGAGTTCTTAGGCTTAAATCCACGGTTAATTCGAGGTTTCGATGTTGTTTTAGGGCTTTTATGGATTGGTACAAGTTTGGATAGTGGTTTGTGACTTGTTGGTGCCTTTGGTTGAGGTCCAGGAGGCCTCAGGGTGATTTCGGATGGTTAACGAGAAGTTGAGGAAATGTTGCAGCTGCTGTATTTTTGCTGCTTCTGGTATTTTCCCATCTGCGGTTTGGGGACCGCATATGCAGCGCTGCAGAAGCGGCTAAGGACACCGCAAAAGCAGATTTAGCTCTTTTCTTCAGGTTCTGCAGATGCGGAAGGAATACCGCAGAAGCGGTGGAGCATCTGCGAAAGGGTAATCGTAGATGCGGTTTCTGGTCATTTGGATGAAAGTCGCAGATGCGACGTAGTTTCTGTAGAAGCGGGACCATAGATGCGGTCCCAGGGTCGCAAATGCCGAAATCGCTGGGCAGAACATATAAATAGTTACCTTTTCGAATTTGAGCTTTTCTTTCATCATTTTCATCCGGGTTTGAAGCTTTTGAGAGAGAGTTTTGAGGAAAACAAAGGGGTTTCACTTGGAGGAAACATCCTTGACTTCATAACTCGTATTTATGTGATTAAGGACCTAATTAGTGGTGAAAAATTTGGGAAAAATGGGTAATTAGGGCTTGAGTTTAAGAGACCTCTGAATAAGGATTTGAGGGGACATTTGGACTCCGATTTCGGTGTTCTTGTTATGTATAGACTCGTGAGAGTACAAGGTTTCTGAAAATATAAATTTCACCCGATTCCGAGATGTGGGACCGAGGTACATTTTGGTCATTTTACATAATTTTGCGTATTAGCTTAGAATTTAATTGTAGAATCAGTTACTTGAAGTGTTATTTACATTATGCAATTGAATTGAATAGATTTGGACCATTTGGAGTCGAGTACTCGTGGAAAAGACGTGGTGTTGGGTTGATTTTGAGCCGGTTCGACGTAAGTGGCTTGTCTAACCTTGTGTGGGGGACCTTCCCCTTTGGATTGGTATGTTTGGTAATTGAAATGCTTTGTACGTGAGGTGACGAGTGCGTACTTGTGCTAATTGTTGGAAATCCAGTTTTCTTTAAGTAATTACTAGTATGTTTCCTTTTCTGTTTCTATTACTTGAACTATTAAGCCTGTTGTTAGCTTGGGAAAGCATGTCTAAGTGACTTAATTATTTTATTTGATTCAACCCGCCTTACTTGAATTCTGTGCAGCATGCTAGGCTAGAATCACTTATTGTCTTAATATGAAATTTTGCCATTTCTGTATAAATTCCTGCTGCTGCGTATTTATTTTGGGACTATGGCTGTGGGATTCCGGTATCTCCCCTTTGTCTGTTTACTTTGGGACTACGGGCTAGAATCCCGGTAGAGCCCCCTGCACATTTACTTTGGGACTACGGGTTAGATTTCCGGTAGATCCCCCTGTACAATTATATGGAACTACGGAAATGCACCTGGTAGAGTTCCCCAGTACTGGGATTTGGGACTACGGAATGGGATTCCGGTAGATCCCCGCGCACTATGAGTTGGACTAAAGGACGGGATCCCGGGAGCTCCACTGGATATGTACATATGGGACTAAAGGATGGTATCCTCGGAGATCCCCGATTGTTATTATTGGTACTGGGCTGTAATTCCTTTTCATGTTTACCTTGTTTTCTGTATAGTTGTTGCTATCCTGTACATCCTGTGTTATTTTACTGCCGTACTTATTTATACTGTTCTGTTTTATATTGTTGATCTTTATATTTTACTTGACCTCAGTTGGGCCCTGACCTTACTCGTCACTACCCAATCGAGGTTAGGCTCGGCACTTACTGAGTACCGCTATGGTGTACTCATGCCCCTTCTACGCATGTTTTTCATGTGCAGATCTAGGTACCGCTACTCAGGCCTACCATCCTTGAGAGAGGCGACTGCTTAGAGACTTCGAGGTACATCTGCCACGTCCGCAGACCGAGAAGTTCCTTTCTATTCATTCTTTTAGTACTTAGCCCTTCTGTACTTCTGTTCTTATTAGACAAAATTGCGGAGTTAGAGCTATGTAGTATTTCTTGTTTTTAGCTTGTGATTCGTGTGTTTCCGGGTCTTGGATTTAGATATTGGTTTTGAGATCTATATAAATATGGTGTATGCCGAGCGACACATTTAACACTGTTATTGCCTTATTTCTGTTTTTAAATTGTTTTACTGCCGCAAGTTTTGGTTATCTTCCTCAAGTTAAGGCTTACCTAGTCATAGAGACTAGGTGCCATCACGATGGTTCATGGAGGGCGAACCGGGGTTGTGACAAGTTGGTATCAGAGCTCTAGGTTCATAGGTGTCACGGATGACAAGCCGGTTTATTAGAGTCTCGCTGATCGGTACGGAGATGTTTGTACTTATCTATGAGAGGATATGTAACAGTTAGGAAAATTTTCACTTCATTTGATTTCCTTGTCGTGCGATATTTTGACATCACAATTCTAAACTTCTGTCTTTTATTCTCTCACAGATGGTGAGGACATATGCTACTCGAGATGATCAGGAACTCGTGCCCCCTACTGCAGCCATCAGAGGCCGGGGCCGGGGTAGAGGCCGAGGACGCGCACGTGGTGCAACTAGTGCACCTGCGCGAGCTACCACCAAGGTACCACCAAAGGATTTAGCCGGAGTCCAAGCACCTGACACGCCTACTGCTACTACCACTCCATCTCTTCAGGAGACTTTGGCATAGTTCATGAGCATGTACACCACCTTGGCTCAGGCAGGGTTGCTTCCCCTTGCTGTAGCTATGTCTCAGGCTGGGGAGGAGCACAGACTCCCGCCATCCGCACTCCTGAGCAGCGAGTGCATGTTGAGCAGGTCCCTGAGATTATTCCTGTGCCGCCTGCAGTGCCAGTTCAGCCTGAGGACAGGGCAGCAGCATCTGAGGATGAGCAGTTGAGGATTGAGAGGTTCAAGAAGTACAAGGCCCCTGTATTTAGTGGTCTAGCATCAGAGAATGCTCTGGGATTTCTTGATGAGTGTTGCCGCATTCTCCATACTATGGGTATCTCATGATCGAGCGTGATTTCCTTCACTACTTTCCAGCTTCGAGGAGCCGCCTATGAGTGGTGGCATACCTATGAGTTAGACAGTCCAGATGAGGCTGCTTCACTAACTTGGACTTAGTTTTCAGATCTGTTCCTGAGAGATATGTTCCTCAGAGCCCCAGGGACACATGGCACGCAGAGTTTGAGCATTTGCGCTTGGGCGCTATGACTATCTTAGAGTATGCTGTCTGTTACACCAGTTTGGCTAGGCATGCGCCAGCCTTGATTTCTACTGTCCGCGAGAGGGTTTGCCGATTTATTGAGGGCCTTATTCCTAACATCAGATCTAGCATGGCTCATGAGTTAGAGATGGATATTTCTTATCAGCAAGTGGTGAGCATTGCTAGGAGGATCGAGGGTGTGCATGCTAGGGAGAGAGAGGAGAGGGAGGCCAAGAGGTCTAGAGAGTCGAGCCATTATTTTAGTGCCCGTACCCCAGCTGCAGGTCGTCATGGTAGGGGTTATATGAGTCACCCTGTTCATTCAGCTCTTCCAACAGCCAGTAGTGCTCCAGCTCCTCCTAGACCTCAAGAGCCTTATTATGCACCACCAGTATCTAGCGCGCCTCGTGCGCGGGGTGCTTTGAGAGGTCAGTCCAATAGACCTAGCCCTAGCTAGTCATAGCTACCACGTCCTCCTAGGATTGTTTGACACACACCATATGGTGAAGGATTACCCCAGACTTAGGAGGGGTGCACCTCCACAGACTTCTCAGCCACAACATGCCCCGCAGAGTTCTCAGGCTATGGTTAGAGGTCCAGTTGCTATCCCACCTGCTCCGCCAGCTAGAGGTGGAGGTCAGGGAGGTAGAGGTCACCCTAGAGGGGGAGGCCAGGCCAGATACTATGCCCTTCCTGCCCGTATCGAGGCTGTTTCCTCCGAGTCTGTCATCACAAGTATTATATTGGTTTGCCACAGAGATGCATCGGTTCTATTCGATCTAGGCTCTACTTATTCTTATGTATCTTCTTATTTTGCTCCGCATTTGGGTATATCTCGGGATTCTTTAAGTTCCCCTGTTTATGTTTCTACTCCTATGGGAGATTCTCTTGTTGTGGACCGCATTTATCGGTTGTGTTTGGTTGTTCTTAGTGGTTTTGAGACCAGAGCTGACTTATTGTTACTCAGTATGGTTGACTTCGATATTATCTTGGGCATGGACTGGTTGTTACACCATTATGCTATTCTTGATTGTCACGCCAAAACCGTGATGCTGGCTATGCCAGGTATACCGTGTGTTGAGTGGAGTGGTACTTTAGATCACACTTCCAGTAGAGTTATTTCTTTTCTTAAAGCTCAGCGTATGGTTGAGAAGGGGTGTGACATGTATTTAGCTTATGTGAGAGATGTCAGTATCGATACCCCTTCCGTTGATTCAGTCCCAATAGTAAGGGATTTTTCCGATGTGTTTCCAGCTGATCTTCCAGGCATGCCACCTGATAGAGATATTGATTTTGGCATTGATCTGTTGTCGAGCACTCAACCCGTTTCTATTCCTCTGTATCGTATAGATCCTCCTAAGTTGAAGGAGTTGAAGGATCAGTTATAGGAATTGCTTGATAAGGATTTTATTCAGCCCAGTGTATCACCTTGGTGTGCTCATGTCTTGTTTGTGAAGAAAAAGGATGGTTCTATGCGTATATGTATTGATTATCGCCAGTTGAACAAGGTTACAGTGAAGAATCGTTATCCTTTGCCTCATATTGATGATCTGTTTGACCAGCTTTAGGGCGCACATGTGTTTTCTAAGATTTATTTGCGCTCAGGTTACCATCAGTTGAAAATTCAGGAGCCAGATATCCCGAAGACTGCTTTCAGGACGCGGTATGGTCATTACGAGTTCCTTGTTATGTTATTTGGGCGGACCAATGCCCCAACAGTCTTTATGCATTTGATGCACAGTGTGTTCCGGCCGTATCTTGACTCGTTCGTCATTGTCTTTATAGATGATATTCTAGTGTATTCTCGGAGTCGGGAAGATCATGATCAGCACCTGAGGACGGTGCTTCAGACTCTAAGAGAGAAGATGTTATATGCTAAGTTCTCGAAATGTGAGTTTTGGTTGGATTCAGTGGCATTCTTAGGCCACGTGGTATCAAGTGAAGGTATTCAGGTGGATCCGAAGAAGATAGAGGCCATGCGGAGTTGGCCCAAACCATCCTCAGCTACCAAGATCCGCAGTTTTCTTGGTTTGGTGTGATACTACCGTCGTTTTGTGGAGAGGTTTTCATCGATTGCGGACCCTATGACCAGGTTGACCTAGAAGGGTGCTCCGTTCTAGTGGACGGAGGAGTGTGAGGCGAGCTTCCAGAAGCTTAAGACAGCTTTGACCACAACACCAATCTTGATACTGCCTACAGTTTTGGGGTCTTATATGGTCTATTGTGATGCCTTGAGGGTTTGCCTCAGAGCGATGCTGATGCAGAACGGTAGGGTGATTGCCTATGCATCCAGACAGTTGAAGATACACGAGAAGAACTACCCTGTTCACGACCTTGAGTTAGCTGCCATTGTTCACACCCTGAAGATTTGATGCCATTACTTATACTGTGTGCCTTGTGAGATTTATACTGACCATCGGAGCTTGCAGTACTTGTTCAAGCAAAAGGATCTAAATTTGTGCCAAAGGAGGTAGTTAGAGTTGCTGAAGGACTATGATATCACTATTTTGTATCACCCGGGCAAGGCCAATGTGGTGGCGGATGCTTTTAGTCACCAGGCAGAGAGTTTGGGGAGTTTAACTTATTTACCAGCATCAGAGAGGCCTATGGCGATGCATATTCAGGCCTTAGCCAGCCAGTTTGTGAGATTGGATCTTTCGGAGCCCAGTCGGGTTCTAACTTGCGTGGTTTCTCGGTCGCCCTTATTTGATCGTATCAGGGAGCGGCAGTATAATGACCCTTATTTGCTTGTCCTCAAGGATAATGTTCAGCATGGCGATGCTAAAAATGTGACTATTGGTAATGATGGGGTATTGAGGATGCAGGGTTGGGTTTGTGTACCTAATGTTGATGGGCTTCGAGAGTTGATTCTAGAGGAGGCCCATAGCTCGCGGTATTCCATTCATCCGGGTGCCGCGAAGATGTATCAGTATTTGAGGCAGCACTACTAGTGGAGGCAGATGAAGAAGGATATAGTTGGATTTGTAGCTCGGTGCCTTAACTATCAATAGGTGAAGTATGAGCACTAGAGACCGGGTGGGTTGCTTCAGCAGATAGAGATCCCGAAGTGGAAGTGGGAGCGGATCACCATGGACTTTGTAGTTGGGCTCCCACGGACTTTGAGGAAGTTTGATGCTATTTGGGTGATTGTGGATTGGCTGACCAAGTCCGCTCATTTTATTCCTGTGTGTACTACTTATTTTTCGGAGAGGTTGGCGGAGATTTATATCCCGGAGATTGTTCGTTTGCATGGTATTCCAGTGTCCATCATCTCGAATAGGGGTACTCAGTTTACATCACGGTTCTGGAGGGCCATTCAGCATGAGTTGGGTACTCGGGTGGAGTTAAGTACAACATTTCACCCTCATATGGACGGGCAATCCGAGCGCACTATCCAGATTCTTGAGGATATGCTCTGTGCGTGTGTGATTGAGTTTAGAGGGTCTTGGGATCAGTTCTTGCCATTGGTGGAGTTTGCTTACAACATTAGCTATCAGTCCAGCATTCAGATGGCACCGTATGAGGCTTTATATGGGAGATGGTTTAGATCCCCGGTGGGCTAGTTTGAGCCGGGTGAGGCTAGATTATTTGGCACGGACTTAGTTCAGGATGCTTTGGAGAAGGTTAAGGCTTCGTACAACCCAGTCCAGACAGAAGAGTTACGTGGACCGGAAGGTTCGTGATGTTTCCTATATGGTTGGAGAGCGGGTTCTGCTTCGGGTTTTGCCTATGAAGGGCGTTATGAGATTCGGGAAGCAAGGGAAGTTGAGTCCGAGGTTTATTGTCCCTTTTGAGATATTGAGGCGTGTTGGGGAGGTTGCTTATGAGCTTTCCTTACCTCCCAGCTTGACAGGAGTTCATCCGGTATTTCATGTTTCGATGCTCCGGAGGTATCACGGCGATCCGTCGCACGTGTTGGATTTCAGCTCAGTCCAGTTGGACAAGGATCTATCTTATATTGAGGAGCCAGTGGCAATATTGGGCAGGCAGGTTAGAAAACCGAGGTCAAAGAACATTGCATCAGTGAAGGTCCAATGGCGGGGTCAGCCGGTCGAGGAGGCGACCTGGGAGACCTAGCAGGATATGCGTAGCTGTTACCCTCATGTTTTCACTACTTTAGGTATGTCTCTATGCTCGTTTGAGGACGAACGAATGTTTAAGTGTAGGAGGATGTGACGACCCGACCGGTCGTCTTAAGAATTAATGCCCTGATTCCTTATTAACTGCTTTCCCCAAGTTTAATTATGCTATTTTGATTGCCGGGATGTTCGGTTTTGAGTTTCGGAGAGTTCTGGGACACTTGGTCCCTAAATGAGAGATTAAGTGTTGGAAAGTTGACCATAGTCGGAACAGTGTGAAGATGGTCTCGGAATGGAAATATGATGGTTCCGTTAGCTCCGTTAGGTAATTTTGAGCTTAGGGGTGTGTTCGGATCGTGTGTTGGAGGTCTGTAGCTAATTTAGGCTTGAAATGCTGAAAGTTGAATTTTTGAAGTTTCCGGTCCGATAATGAGATTTTGATCCGAGGGGTGGAATGAAATTTCGAAAGTTGGAGTAGCTCCGTAGTGTTGGATATGACATGTATGCAAAATTTCAGGTCATTCGGACGAGGTTTGATAGACTTTTGATCGAAATCGTATTTTTAGAATTTTGGAGTTCCTAGGCTTAAATCCATAGTTAATTCGAGGTTTCGATGTTGTTTTAGGTTTTTTATGGATTGGTACAAGTTTGGATAGTGGTTTGTGACTTGTTGGTGCCTTTGGTTGAGGTCCCGGAGACCTCGGGGTGATTTCGGATGGTTAACGAGAAGTTGAGGAAATGTTGCAGCCACTGTATTTTTGCTGCTTCTGGCATTTTTGCATCAGCGTTTTGGGAACCGCAGATGCGGTGCCGCAGAAGTGGCTAAGGAGACCGCATAAGCGGATTGATGTCTTTTCTTCAGGTTCCGCAGATGTGGAAGGAATACCGTAGAAGCGGTGGAGCATCTACGAAAGGGTAATCGCAGATGCGGTTTCTGGTCATATAAATGAAAGTCGCAGATGCGACGTAGAAGCGGGACCGCAGATGCGGTCCCAGGGTCGCAAATGCGGAAATCGCTAGGCAGGACATATAAATAGTTGCCTTCGCAAATTTGATCTTTTCTTTCACTATTTTCATCCGGGTTTGAAGCTTTTGAGAGAGATTTTTGAGGAAAACAAAGGGGAATCACTTGGAGGTAACATCCTTGACTTCATAACTCGTATTTATGTGATTAAGGACCTAATTAGTGGTGAAAAATTTGGGAAAAATGGATAATTAGGGCTTGAGTTTAAGAGACCTTTGAATAAGGATTTGAGGGGCATTTGGACTTCGATTTCAGTATTCTTGTTATGTATAGTCTCATGAGAGTACGGGGTTTGTGAAAATTTAAATTTCACCCGATTTTGAGATGTGGGTACGAGGGGCATTTTGGTCATTTTACATAATTTCGCGTATTAGCTTAGAATTTAATTGTAGAATCAGTTACTTGAAGTGTTATTTACATTATGCAATTGAATTGAATAGATTTGGGCCATTTGGAGTCGAGTACTCGTGGCAAAGACGTGGTGTTGGGTTGATTTTGAGCCGGTTCGAGGTAAGTGGCTTGTCTAACCTTGTGTAGGGGACCTTCCCCTTAGGATTGGTATATTTGGTAATTGAAATGCCTTGTACATGAGGTGACGAGTGCGTACTTGTGCTAATTGTTGCAAATCCGATTTTCTTTAAGTAATTACTAGTATGTTTCTTTTCCTGTTTCTATTACTTGCACTATTAAGCTTGTTGTTAGCTTAGGAAAGCATGTCTAAGTGACTTAATTATTTTATTTGATTCAACCTGCCTTACTTGAATTCTGTGTAGCATGCTAGGATAGAATCACTTATTGCCTTAATATGAAATTTTGCCATTTCTGTATATCTTCCTACTGCTGCGTATTTATTTTGGGACTACGGATGTGGGATTCCGGTAGCTCCCCCTTGTCTGTTTACTTTGGGACTACGGGTTAGATTCCTGGTAGATTCCCCTACACATTTACTTTGGGACAACGGGTTAGATTCCCGGTAGATTCCCCTGCACAATTATATGGAACTACGGGAATGCACCCGGTAGATTCCCCCAGTACTGGTTATTTACATTTGGGACTATGAAATGGGATTCCGGTAGATCCCCGCGCACTATTAGTTGGACTATGGGACGGTATATCGGGAGCTCCACTGGATATGTACATATGGGATTACAGGACGGTATCCTGGGAGATCCCCGATTGTTATTATTGGTACTGAGCTGTAATTCCTTTCCATGTTTACCTTGTTTTCTGTATAGTTGTTGTTGTCCTGTACATCCTGTGTTATTTTACTGTCGTACTTATTTATACTGTTATGTTCTATACTATTGATCTTTATATTTTACTTGACCTCAGTAGGGCCCTGATCTTCCTCGTCACTACCCAACTGAGGTTAGTTTTGGCACTTACTGAGTACCATTGTGGTGTACTCATGCCCCTTCTGCGTATGTTTTTCATGTGCAGATCCAGGTACCGCTACTCAGGCCTACCATCCTTGAGAGAGGCGACTGCTTAGAGACTTCGAGGTACATCCGCCGCGTCCGCAGACCAAGAAGTCTCTTTCTATTCATGCTTTTAGTACTTAGTCCTTCTATACTTCTGTTCTTATTAGACAAAATTCCGGAGTTAGAGCTATGTAGTATTTCTTTTTCATGCTTTTAGTACTTATCCCTTATGTACTTCTGTTCTTATTAGACAAAATTCCGGAGTTAGAGCTATGTAGTATTTCTTTTTCTTAGCTTGTGATTCGTAGGTTTCTGGGTCTTGGATTTAGATATTGGTTTTGAGATCTATATAAATATGGTGTATGTCAAGCGGCACATTTAACACTGTTATTGCCTTATTTCTGTTTTTAAATTGTTTTACTTCTGCAAGTTTTGGTTATCTTCCGCAAGTTTAGGCATATCAAGACGTAGAGACTAGGTGCCGTCATGATGGTTCACGGAGGGCGAACCGGGGTCGTGACACTCATGAACTACGTTTGACCTGATTCTTATCACCATAAGATATGTAGGTAGCCTTACAGTTTGGTCATACAAAATAAAATATTTCATAATCCCACGAAGTCGAGAGTGGGTCAGTTTTTCTTAGAAATTCCATCTCAAAAAAAAAAAGAATCAAATTCCCTTGTTTTAGAAATTGGGGCAAAATTTTTAGAATGGATTCCAAAAGTTATAAATAAATTAACCCCGTTGTCTTAGTTATTTTGAGCCTTGATGATATCCTTTTCTTCTAACCCTGTCCAAAAGCTATATTACAATCCAAAAAAGACCTCCCATATAATCTTTGAGAGTGCTGAGTTGGCCATGCCAGGAGCGTATGATATTTTTACTATGGTCAATGCATTGTCATCTACAAAATCGGAATGAAGAAGAAGAAAAGAAAAATGAGAGAGTCTTATTGGTGAAAACCTTCACATGCACCATAAGGCGACAGTAAGTTGAGAGAAAGAACAAATGAGAAAGACTTGATGGTGAAAACCCTTCGGGCACTACAAGTCGAATAAGGATCGTGAATCAGATTGGATAATCGGAGCATTGAAGCCCAGTTTCACGGTTTAGGGGTATAACAAGAGTTAAACATTAGACTTGCTTGACAGATTAGGCCACATGTGCATGTCATGGTCATTAGAGTTGGTATCCACATCTGATAAGTTTCTAATTTGTAATTTTCTTGTTAGGAATAATCTCTTTCCATTGTCCTTTACTCTGTTCATTTGTCTTGTTTACTTCCTCTTCTTGAGTCTATTTGGTCAGAACAAGTGAGAAATGACTTCAAAATTTGTCACCAGCTTTCCAATTGCACAAAACAGGATCTGGCTAACACATCAAAGTGGCATAAGTCAGGAAAGAACAACATGTGCACGGAGTTGGAAACAATCAACATGCTTTGGGATTCGTGTGAAATACAAAGGTTTGGTATATGTCAATTCATGAACAGTGCAACAGATCGAGGATGTTGGGTGAACGGATCAAAGGTATTTTCTGTGATAAGGTTGACAGAGAAAGTGGTTAACCAATGACAAGCAAGGTCTTCCAAGCGGAAACCAAAGTTATCATGGCTAGTGAAGGAGCAATAGATCTCAAGGCCAAGGCTAGTGGCATACGTAGGAAAGAATAGTACACGCACTGAGTTGGTAACAATCAACGTGCTTTGGGATTCATGTGGAATACAAAGGTCTGGTAAACGTCAATTCATGAGCAAAATGCAACAGATAGAGGATGTTGGGTTTGAACGGATCAGAGGTATTTTCTGTGAAAAGGGTGGCAGAGAAAGTAGTTAGTCAATAAACAAGCAAGGTATTTCGAGTTGAAATCAAAGTTATCATGGGAAGTGAAGGAGCAATCGCCCTCAAAGTCAAGGCCACAAACCAACCACCATATTTATAAACTCATAAGTTTTCTTTGTTTGAAACAGAGACGAGAATTGTGTCCAAATCAAAGCTTAGAAGTTTGAATTTGTTCAAGTGTCGTGCCCAAATTTTGTTATCACAAAGGCGGTTTGAGAAGTGGAAAGAAAAATTTGTTCGATCTATAAGAACCCTCCATGAGGAAAAGCATGATTCAGGGGCAAGGAATTTTGTTTGTTCTGCAGAGATCCTCCAGGAAGAGAGCATGCCTCAGGTAAGTTCACTCTCGGCTTCTCAGGACCCTCTTGGATAATGGGATTTAATTTAAAATTTTCAGGACCCTCCTGGATAATGGGATTTAATTTAAAGTTCTCAAGACCTTCCTGGATAATGGGACCTAGTTAAATTTTAAGAACTTCATAGTTAACAAGATTTAGTGTAAGTTCTACCTTTAGGAAACATAGTTTAGCTTTAAAGTTTTCACTCTTACGATGAGATTTAATTTGAAATTTTTAGGACTCTCCTGGACAATGGGATTTAGCTTTTGAGTTCTTATAGCTCTTTTGATAATAAGATTTGATTAACACTCACAGATGTTCCCAATATCAAAATAGAGCAGAAAAATTTCTTTTGTTTGTCTGTTTTGTTGGAAATCAGGAGCCCACCTGAAGAACAAAGGAAAAGCAGTTTATGTGTTGGTAATTAGGAGCCCACATGGAGAATAAAGGGAAAGCAATTCAAGTGTTGGTAAGCAGTTCAAGTGTTGGTAATCAGGAGCCCAACTGGAGAACAAAGGGAAAGCAGTACAAGTGTTGAAAATCAGGAGCCCACCTGGAGAACAAAGGGAAAGTAGTTCAAGTGTTGGAAATCAGGAGCCTACATGGAGAAAAAAGGGAAAGCAATTCAAGTGTTGGAAATCAGGAGCCCACCTGGAGAACAAAGGGAAAACAATTCAAGTGTTGGAAATCAAGAGCCCACCTGGAGAACAAAGGGAAAGCAGTTCAAGTGTTGGAAATTAGGAGCCCACCTGGAGAACAAAGGGAAATAGCAATGTTCAAAAGAAGACAGTTCAAGTTTCAACGGAAGACAGTTCAAGTTTCAAAGGAAAGCAGTTTCGAAGGAAGACAGTTCAAGTTCAGCAATCAGGTGCCCACCTGGAGAACAAGGGAAGACAGTTCAAGTTACAAGGAAAAGTAGTTTTGAAGGAAGACAATTCAAGTTCAGCAATCAGATGCCCACCTGGAAAACAAGGGAAGACAGTTCAAGTTTCAACGAAAAGTAGTTTCGAAGGAAGACAATTCAAGTTCAGCAATCAGGCGCCCACCTAGAGAATAAGGGAAAACGCTTCAAGTTTCGAAGGAAGACAGTTCAAGTTTTGGCAATCAGACACCCACCTGAAAAATAAGGGAATTCACTTTAGAATGAAATTCAAGTCAGCAACAAAAGAAGCTCGTGGAAATAATGCGAGTCAACAGTCAGAGATGATTAACGGAAGTTAGTCACAATCCAGAATAAAAAAAAGAAAGGCAAGAAGTGAATCCAAATGCAGAAGTTGATGAAAGATGTGAGCTGCTCAAGACATGACTGAAGTCACAAGCATGGTATGCCCGGTATTGATCCGAAAAGATGAAGAAGAATGAACTAGCACCTGCAACTAGCAAGCGTCAAGGTTCAAATCCAAAATCCGCATGAATAACCATTCAAGACTCAAGATCAAGCTTCAGGAAACTTATAGATAGGAATTTTGTAACTCATAGTTGACATGATTAGTTAATCTTTTTCATTTTTTGATTTTTGATGTAATAACAGGACCGCAGACCAGAACCTCGATGGAATGACACCTCGATCGGCTCTCCACCTCGGTATACTCCATCATCTCACTTACTTCTGAACTACACGTGGCCTGATTCCTTTATAGCCAAGGATATGTAGGCAGCTCAGATACCAGGGCTCGGTCACATTCTCCTTCCTCTCAATTTTTGGTCTCCCTAAATAAGGGTCGGGTCAAAAAACCTGTCTAGTTGTTCTTTGTCTAAAAATACTTCGTGTTTCCAGTCAAAGAGGGGCAGCTGTAGACATGTGATTTTTGACCCTCCCCAAGATTTTTCATATTTTAGCATGTAAATATTTAATTTATGCCTAATATCGATATCTCAACTAATTTTGACTCTTTTACTTTATTTTATTACAAGAAAATGAAAATTACAAAAAAAAAATAGTTTCATTAATGCTTTGCAGTCATTTTTAATCTTGAAAAATACCAAAAATAGTTTTGTTTTAACAGTCAGTCTTATTTTAATAGTTATTTTACTTACGTTGAATTAATTAATAAATGAGATCGTACTTTTAATCTCGTTCGTGGGGAAATAATAAAATTTGGGCTCAAACGACCCATTTTAGGCCTAATTTTCGGATCTAGCCCATAATTCCCAAGCCCATAATTCCTAGGCCCATACCCCTTAACCTAAATATAGCACTAAAACCCTAAGCCTATAAAAAAGAGCTAAAAAAAATAAGAAACAAATCAGCCGCAAACCTAAAGTCCATCAGTGAAAATACAAAAAAAAGCCTAAGACTCTCAAGACCAAAATCAGACTTAGGGGCAAATGAGATCAGCGCCGTTTTTACAAGACCCCTAAAACCTATACACACAGGAGAATTAGCGCCGTTTGAACAAAAAGAGATGACCAACCCCCCATCACCACCTTTCTTCGATCTTGAGAACAAAAAAATCCCTCACCCTTCCACCGTCAAACACACCTAGAACTCCTCCATAATAGCTCCAACCTAACAATGGTACAGACACAATTAGCGACCTTCGCTGACTCCTCCCCCTCCCCTTTTTCGTCGCCTGAGACAACAACAAAAACAGATCTAAGAAGGATGGACGAAGGAGACGAGTACAACGACAACGTATAAGGAGATTCGAAGTTTGATTTCGGATTCAAAGCCTACTGATTTTCGTTCCATAGTTTCTCTCGCTTTTCTGCTTTCGATTCTAAAAGCCATGGAATCCGATGGAGCTTTGATTGAGGTTTGATACGCCGTTGATTTGAGGGTTGTCGTTTGTGGTGGAAGTTCGTGGTTTCTGCTGGTTTTTAGCCGCTGATTTCGCTCGAATTTAGAGTCGAAACTTGGTACTCGACAATTCTTCTACCAATATTAAGGAAGTCTTTGTTTAAACAGGTTCTTCTCATCATTAATTCATCTTCTTCCATTTTCAGGTTGTGAATATAGGTACCCAAGAGCTAGGTTAAGATGAGTTTTCTTTTACATGTGTTTATGTGGTGATATAATTGTTATGGTGCATTTATGAGTTAATTTCCAGTCGTTTGATTTTTCCGAATCTGATTTCCCTCGGTTTAATTAGCTTCTTGTATTCTATCACTGTTGGTATAATACAATGTAAAAATGTTAAGGGAAGATGTTGAGTCAACAGTCAACAACACATCTGATTCTTCTTGGCTTAAGTAAACTTCGATAATGTTGAGTCACGAACCATAGAAATTTGTTATAAGTCGTTCACTAACTTAATGAAAAACATAGAGTGCAATTGATCTTTTCTTGAAGGATAAACTTGTTTTTTAGTTATGATGGCATACGTTTACATGATCTTTAAGATTTCCAAGGAGTAATAGAACATCCCAATGTCCAAAATCACGAAAGCCCGTATGAGAATAACCTTGAATTTAGTAGTTCGTTTTAGGCACATAATTAAATCATCACAACTGCGGGTATGGTTCCCATGGCGTAGTCGTAGCACTTAATTTCAAATTAGTTAATTGCTTTTCCTTTAATAAAATTGAGGTGTGCCATCCAATCACTTAGTCTATGGCCGTCACATCAATATCTTAATTAGTGTAGAAAATGCCTTGAACTCTCGTAGTTTGCTTTATGCGCGTTTAATTATATAAATTGTCATAGCTACGAGTACGATTCCCGTGACGTAGTTGTGATGCTTTAATTTCTAAAATCCGGGGGTACATTTATGTGACCCGGCCACAATTCAATCTTGTTAATAAAATAAACATGTTGTGGATCGTGGGTATGGTTCCCGTGACACGATTCGTGACGTGTAACTAAATAATTAGTTGTATAACAATTGGATTATTAAAATCGGGTAAAAAGGAATAAAATGTACATAGGTTTCAAAGATGTTTTAAAATCAAATAAATAGGCCAATAATAACAGTTGAGAGACCGTGCTAAAACCACAGAACTCGGGAATGCCTAACACCTTCTCTCGGGTTAACAAAATTCCTTATCCGGATTTTTTTGTTCGCGGACTGTAAAACAGAGTCAATCTTTCCTCGATTCGGGATTTAAACCGGTGACTTGGGACACCATAAATTATCCCTCTAAATTTTAAATAAAATAATCTCGTTTCGATTGTCACTTAAATTGGAAAGAACTCCCTTATATACCCTACCGGGGGTAGTAAAAAGGAGGTGTGACATCAACTTGATGCTCTACTCAGTGTTCAAAACTTTGAGAATTGGGCAACCAAGACCCACATCCATGAGGTTGCAAATGGCGGATCGTACTATGAATAGACCATTGGGTATTATTGATGATGTGTTGGTTCGTGTTGACAAGTTCATCCTCCCGACGGACTTTGTTATTCTTGATTGCGAAGTAGACTATAAGGTGCCTATTATTTTGGGTAGACTTTTCCTTGCTACAGAGAAGGCTCTTGCTGATGTGAAATCCGGTGAGCTCACTTTTCGGGTGGGTGATGAAAAGGCGGTCTTCCATGTGTGCAAATCTATGAGGCAACCGAATAACAATGATGTTTGTTCGTTCGTAGATTTGGTGATCGATGTGATTATTGATGATGCTAGTGCCATAATGAATGTTGAGGATAATTTGGAAGTTGTTTTTCTCAACCTTGATGATGATAAGGACAAAGAAGGCTATGTGGAGTATGTGAATGCATAGCAAGGAATAGGGTTGTACACTTATGAGCCCCCAAGCTATCTTTGGATCTTGAAAATAGGAAGACTCCTCCAACAAAGCTCTCAATCGAGGAGCCTCCTACTGATAAGTCGGTATTTTACCAACTTATCTCTTCTTAATACTTAGGCTTTTGTATGATTTTGATGATAAACTAAGGCATTTTATGAGGTTTATTGACATATTTCAAGTATCATATAATTTGGAGAAGATACGGAAGAGAACAAGTCAAAATGTGTTAAATTGGAATAAATGGACTGTTGTCAGTTATTGCTCTATGCGATCGCGGAGTGTTAGATGCGATCGCATAAGTCTAGAATAAGGAAGCTATGCGAACGCGATTTAGTCCATGTGAACGTGTAGAGTTAAAGTTGGCCAGCATTGGTCAACTACACTATGATAACGCGCAGAAGCTGCTGACCACGATCGCGGTTCTCTCTGTGCGATCGCATAGAACATTTTCTGGGCAGTTCTGGGCGGAAATGAAATTTCACATTTTTGATCCCCAAATGATTTAATACACGACTTAGCTCATTTGTAAAGGATCTTTGGCTTATTTTCAGTCCTTAGACTAGAGAAGAACAAGTTTTGGAAGCTAGGGTTCTTGCACACACACTTGGGTCTTGAAGATTTGAAGCTTTTAGTTGAGAATTGCTTACCCACTCATGTTCATTTCTTCATTTTCTTGCTTTGTATTATTTATCTGAGTGTGTACTATTTTTTCCAACACTTGAATCTTGTTTATGAGAATATTTATTTTTAAAGTATGGATTAAATAGCTTGTTGTGCTTATGTATTGAACGTTTTTTATCTTTTATGGAGTGAGTTATTATTTCTTTAATTATTCTTGTTGTTTAATGTTTCCAAAAGGATTAGCTAACCATATGAATTGCCCATTAACTTCGAATTAATTTTGAGAAAGATTATTTGGGGTTGGGAAAGATTAATTAATAAGAACTTGAGGCTTTAACCCTCAATTTATAGATTCTACCAAGGGATAGGATTGAACTACTCGTAGCCATAATCAAGTGTGCTTAATATCCTAATTGTTTTAGGGATAATTCAACTAGAAAGTCTTGTTAGTCTTTGGAAGAAGCTAATATAGAATTATTATCCAAGGCTAATTAACATAAACTCACTCATATTTGTAAAACCGTGAAATACATTGGATCGTTATTTGAGTGTAATTCCCCGTGTATCCATACTTATAGCCATTGATCATTTTACTTGCTTTCTAGGTTAGTTTACATTTTTGCATTTAGCTATAATATTTTCACAATCACCCTTTTTAGAGATTGACATTGCATAACAAGTGATAATTTTCTTACACTCCTAATCGTCTACATATTGTTCTCTGAGGGATTCGACCCCGACTCATAGTTGGGTAAATTATATTGCATGTGATAGTGTCCATTTACTTTTTAGTACTGGATTTGGACGTTATCAAAATTAGCGCCATTACCGGGGAATAATTTGGCATATTTAGGTTGTTTGAGAAATAAGCGTAAATGCTTTGGTCCAAACTTGTGAATATTTTGTATAATTATCTTTCTTAGCTTGGTCTATTTTTCTTGTTTGTTTCTTGTTTATTTTTTTAGTTTTTGAAAAATGGCATCATATAATAAAAATTGATCGGATGGTAGTTGTTCATACTTCGATGATCCTTCTCCTTATTGTGGAGGACCACACTCGTGGCAAAATTGTTTAAATTCTCCCAGGATCGGATTGTGCGCACAATATCAAACCCATGAGTGGAGTATTTGTGATAAGTGTGGTGGTCAAAATGGTTACTGGGATAATTGTGCTTATTTATCCTTCCCTTCCCCAATCCCCTGCTATGATGATTCTACTTTTTGTGATGAAATTTATAGGGATATGGAGGTGGAAGATATTGAGCATGGTCAAAATAGAGAGTTCAAGCTCATATTAGAATGCTTAATTGAATGAGTAAACACAGAGCAAAGTGCTTTGGGGGAGCTTTTGGAAAATAGCCTCCAAAATAATTTGGCGCTTGAAAGGTTGCACTCACAAATGGGAAAAATGCTTGAAGCTTTAGAGCTCCAAAAAGCCTCGGAACAGAATGATAACCAAGAATCTTCTTTAGAGGTTGAAGCCGGAAATTCTTCTTTGGCACTTGACCAAAACCAAGAAGAACTCTCAAATGCTCAAAATGAGAAGATGATGCTCATGTTGGAGGCCATTCTTGAAAATGAGGAGAAGCACAACTTTGCACTCGAGGACTTGAAGCAAGTCTTGACTCAAAATGATGAGGATATCCGGACTTTGGAAGGTCAAATAAAAATATTGGTTGAGGCTCACTATGCCCACCAACTTGAGAGTGTGGAAAGAAGTTAAGAAATGTCCGATTTCGAGGAAGAAAGTGAGCTTTATTTTGAGGAATCAAGAATTGAACATCCGCCAACCGACTCCATACTTGTTAGTGATGCCGAGAAAAATATGGAATTAGAGTCAACTAGTGTAACTGGAAATATGGTTGAGATTGACTCTAGTCCGGGGGAAAAAAGGATGTCAAAATCCGGGAAGAATTGCAATTTGGAGGGTTGATGTCATATTCCAAGCATTTTTCAACATTGGAATTATATGATAATATGGGAATTGAACTACATGAGTCAATGAGGGATTGCGAGGAGGAAAGACAAATGACATACATCTTACAATTTGAGGGAACAAGAAGGCAAAATGACATTCCTCATATGAAAGCCAAGAAATGCAAGATGAAGAAATTAAAGTTTGGCTCGATCATCAACTTACCACCCCCCATTGCTCGTGGTCACAAGTTTGATTCCAAGTTAGGTGCCTAATTCATATCGTTCATGTGGCGAGAAAAGTGGTAAAGTTGATCCGCGTCGTGCCACGACGTTAAATGCGACACTTGGTGGGAGGCAACCTAACATTTTTAAATTTTTTAGTCATTTTTAATTTTTTTTTTAGAATAACTTAGTATATTATTTTTGACTAATCTGCCAAGTTTTAGAATTTTTAGAGTTGTTTTGAGCAGGTTGCATGATCCGGACAGCCTAAAAGCAGTAGTTGAACAAAACTGCAAAAAATGCGGTGCTACGCGATGGCGCATGTGAATCCGCGTTTGCACAACATTAGGTTTTAGCTACCTCTATGCGGTCACGTAGAAAGTCACACAATCGCGGAAATTTGGGAGCTGTTGCTCTCCGCGATCGCTGTCACACCTCCTTTTTACACCCGAAGGGGTATATAAGGGAGTTTTTCCAATTAAAGTGACATAATTCGAAATGAAATTATTTTATTTATTTCAGAGTCGCCACTTGAAATAGTTTATTTGGTGTCCCAAGTCACCGGTTTATTGTAAATCCCAAATTGAGGAAAATTTAACTCAGTTTAAAGTCTGCAAAACCAGAAGACCGGGTAAGGAATTCTATTAACCCAGGAGAAGGTGTTAGGCATTCCCGGGTTCCGTGGTTCTAGCACGGTCGCTTAACTATTAATAATTGACCTAATTATCTGATTAATTACATATTTTAAACCTATTGTGTGTTTTTAACTTTATAACCGCTTTTAATAATTTTTAAAACCGTTTTTAGGATTTATGGACTTATTTCTTGAACAAGTTACGATTGCCGTACACTTCTCGTTTTGGAACACATCGCAAACCACGCTACATGAAATGCACCCGCGATTTGTGACATGTTTATTTTATTATTGTTCGAAGTTGTTATGATCGTGTCACAAGAAATGCACACCCGAATTTGGGAATTAGGTATCACGACTATGCCATAGGAACCGTACCCATAGTCGTGATGATTTAATTACGTGCCTAAAGTAAACTATGGTGTTCAAATTATTTCCTAAACTATTTTGAGATTATTGAGAGGCCATAAGAGTATGTAAGTCATTGTGGAAGAAATGAGGTAAATTAATTATGGAAATGTGGGCTAGTTTATAGCCCTATTGACGTTTGGGCTCAATAAAATTCAATAATACAGGCCCAAACTTTAACACTTTTGCCATCCAAAATTATCATGTGCACTCCTTATCTATTTGTGGTCCAAATATTTTCATCCCCCCAAGCTCCATCAGTCAGAATGAAAAATTAACAAACAAACACTAAAATGCCTCATCAAAATGAAACCATCATGGTGACAATTAGAATAAAGGCAAAAATAGGAAATGTTTTCCACATGAATAAACAAATAAGGAAAAATAAACAAGACACTAAAAAAAATAGGGATCAAGTATTCATAAGCAATGTACTGTAGTCACGTGCAAATCAGAAAAGCGAGATTAACCCGAGAATTAATATAACAACTCAAAGACATGCTCAAATACAAAAGAACAGATCCACACAAAAATAAATTTTATCGAAGAACTAAATCGATTTGCTTCTGCTTCAACCAATATTTCTCGACATTTGCAAGTTAAGCAGTTGGATTATACCACTTCACAATATCAGTATTAACTTTAAATCATGATAGATCTCAATATTTGAGTCATAATTAATCAACCAGGTTCGAACTAAGAAGACTAAGTCTCATTAGCTATACATTCATACACATTGTAACGATTTATTCTAATATTGAATCCAAACAATTACAAGTAAGAAGCAGAGAGGTCTCAGATTTGAAGACAATTATGTTGTTACAACTTACGGATGACCTTCATTAAAACCACAAACATTACACGAAGAAGGGAAGTCAAGAGGAGTACCTGGAGCGCAAGTCTACAACTCCAAAAACCAGATAAAAGGCAAAGAAATCGGCTGGTTGAAGTCTAACGAAATAGATGCAATGATTAGTAGCAAAATCAAACAACCATTTTTAAGTTCAAATCACTCCCTTAAAACCCAGAATACACAAGATAATGAGCAATTGAAACAACTTCAAAATTTCCTTTGAATCCTAGTCTTCTTATGTTCATTTTTCTTTTTAATTTCTTAGATTTGTTTTGTTTTTTTTTATCTTCCTCTACGGCCAGTCATGGTTGTTCTCCATGGAGGGTGCCGAATTTGGGCCTTTTCCGGCGATGTAACGGCAGTGAATGGAAGGATATGGAGAAGTAAAAGAGGCTGGCGGGTTCTCTTCGCTAGGGTTAGGTATTTTGGGGGAGAGTCCACTTTTTGAAGTTTTGGTCTGTATCTGTTTTTTTTTAGGTGTGTTGTATATGTGTATTGGTGAGTGAAGATGAGAGTGATGAAGAAGAAGAAGCAGAGGAAACGGCGCTCAACTTTTCTGAAAGGGGAGGGGTCTTTTTTTTGATTAGGTCTAGTTAGGTTTTTCCAATTAAAGGGGAGGAGGGTCAGGTTGGGCTTGGTGAGTATGGGCTGGGGTAGATGGGTTTAAGAATTTGGGCCACCTCTTTTGGCCCAATTCCATACAACCAATTTCTTCCTTTTCCTTCTTTATTAGATTTTTGCAAACTCTAGCCATTTAAAACTCAAACCTTAATTAAATCTAATTTTTATATGGCTAGCCTATTTATTTATTTTTCCTAATGATGGATTAATGCAAATAATTAATTAATTAACCTAAGAATGTAATTTTTTACTTTTTAGTTATTTAAATGATGCATCTGACAATATAATTAATTCCTAAATGCAAATTAAACCTATGATAGCATAAATTTAAAATGTGATAATTTTTTATGATTTTTCTTATTATTTTAAAATATTATACATGCATGTAATGCAACTAAATAAATAAAGACTCCTAAAATCCATTGAAATTATTTTTGGCCTATTTTTAGGAGTTATTTTCATGTGGGGCAAAAATTAGGTGCCCACAGCTGCCCCTCTTTGCTCGGAAGAGTTTTCGGGCAAAGATAAAGTGAGCAAATACGAGCAATTTTTGCCCGTTTGAAACTCCATGGGAAGCATTTTGAAAAAGTTTTACTGAACCTTGCTTCAGAGGTTGCCTACATATCTTTGGCTATAAAGGAATCAGGTCAGTGTAGTTCTGGAAGTTTTGGTTGCTGGGACTACCGAGTAACTGTGATTTCACTGCTGTCGCTGCTGTTTCTGCTTGCTGAGCTCCTTAGTACACCAAAATGAAAAATGAAAAACTAGCTAACTAAGCCTATCAGCTACGAGTTACAAGATTCCTATCTATAAACCTTCTGAAGCTTGATCTGGAGTCTTGGCTGGTTCTTCCTGCGGACTCTGATCTGAATCTTGATGCTCGTTAGCTGTAACTGCTGCTTCATTTTTCTTCAGATTTTCAGATCAAGGTGGGACATGCAAAGCTTGTGACTTCAATCATATCTTGAGAAATTCACATCTTTTCTCTGTTTCTACACTTAGAGTTCACTTTTTTCTTATTCTTCTTTTCTTTTATTCTGGATCGAGACTTATTCTTTTGGTCGTCTCGAAACTTGTGCCTCAAGGTAAAAACCTGTTCAAGCACCAAAACAAACAAATGAACGAAATTTTCTGCCCCAGTTTTCACTAGGAAAATTTCGTGAGTTATTGTAAAATTAAACTATTTCTTTATTGAAAGCAATAAAAATCAGGATTGTGTATCCTTGAGAAAAAGAGATTAGGGAGTAGAGACCCTATATCTAAAATAAAATCAATTGGGGATTGGAGGCCCTAAGTTGGAAGGATTACCAAGTTATGCTGGCATCAACTAAGGAAGGGAACCCTATATTGGAAAAGATTACCAGATTATGCTGGTGTTAGCTAGGGAGTGGAACTCTGTGTTGGAAAAAATTACCAGGTTATACTGGCATCAACTAAGAATTGGAACCCTATGTTGGAAAAGATTAACAAGTTATGTTAGCAAAGTCATTGGGTTATGCCGGGAAAGTCATTGGGTTATGCTGGAAAAGTCATCGGGTTATGCCGGAAAAGTCATCGGGTTATGCCGAAAAAGTCATCGGGTTATGCCGAAAAAGTCCTCGGGTTATGCTGGGAAAGTCATCGGGTTATGCCCGAAAGGTCATCGGGTTATGCTGGGAAAGTCATCGGGTTATGCCGGAAAGGTCCTGGGGTTATGCCGGGAAAGTCATCGAGTTATGCCAGAAAAGTCATCGGGTTATGCCGGGAAAGTCATCGGGTTATGCCGGAAAAGTCATCGGGTTATACCGGAAAAGTCCTCGGGTTATGCTGGGAAAGTCATCGGGTTATGCCGAAAAAGTCATCGGGTTTTGCCGGAAAAGTCCTCGGGTTATGTCGGAAAAGTTCTCGGGTTATGCCGGAAAAGTCCTCGGGTTATGCCGGAAAAGTCCTCGGGTTATGCCGGAAAAGTCATCGGGTTATGCCGGAAAAGTCCTCGAGTTATGCCGGGAAAGTCCTCGGGTTATGCCGGAATTAACTAGGGAGTGAGACCGTATGTTGGAAATGATTACCATGTTATGCTCGAATCGACTAGGGAATGGGTCCCTATGTTGGAAAAGATGTAGCTAGAGATTGTAGACCCTATGCTACCATGATTTGAATTTTTCTTCTTCTTTTTTTCATTCATTTTTTAAAGAAAATGAATAAAATGCAGGAAAGAATTTGGAGGAGACTTCCCTTTTGGATTGATTATTGCTGTAGAGCTGTTTCTAGCCCTTGCGCAGTTTCCTTTTGTTGCACCTACGTCTTGCAAAGTTACTTTTGGATGGCACCTGTTTCCTGTGTTTTTTTTTCAAACAAATATCAATTTGTCAGTTTGAAACGGTAATTGGTTTTGTGGCCTTGATTATTTCAATCACTTGATCTCGGCTCGGCTTCTTTGATGAAGATCTCAATTGCAACTGCTTGTTCCCTGAGGACCGATTTTATTTGTGGCCCTGAAGAACCTCTGTCTTTTGCAGACTTTGCCATGATGGTTGGTCACGTTTGACTTAAGCTTTCAACTTTATTTTGCCTTTGTGGGCCTTTCCTTTATGACTTGTTGTTTTAATTTTCTTTAACTTTTGTCTCCTCAAACTTTGGCGCAATGGCTAGTCGCGTGGGACTTAACCTTTTTCAACTTTGTTTCACCTTTGTAGGCCTTTCATTTCTGGCTTCTTTCTTCCGACTTCAACTTCAGAGCATTTGGGGTACCTTGGATTTTCAAACCTTTGTCGAGATGGTTAGCCACGTGGAACTCAACCTTTTCAACTTCACGTCGCCCTTATAGGCACTTCAATTTGATTTCTTTCTTTTGATAACTTTTAATTTCAAAGCATCGGCCGCCATGGCCAGTCGAGGTCGACTTGATGCCACTGACGAGGCTAGGTGCCTTTTTGCACATGAGCTTGCATCAAACGAAAGACCTGTAAATCAGTCTTGACATCTCTTCTTTGTCTTAGTTTTGGAACAGAGTTAGATCGAACGAGATTCAAAGAAAACAAATAAGGGAATGGAGAATGGGTTTAAACAAGATGTGTCCCTTTCGGGGAAAGGAAAGAAGGACTTATCTGGAGTACATGCGGAATTCAATGAACATGACATGCCTTTTGGACTGGATGCCTGATCTGTGTAAACCGTCCGACTCTCAGAAATTCATCACAACTTTTGCCTCAAAATCGAGAAACCTTGCCAGGACTCTGTCGATGCCAATGACTATGAGGATCTTCTTTTCGATCAGTGGCGCCCTTTGCGGGTTTTCACTAGCTGACCACTCTCATTTCTCTTATCACCATCGCCTTATAGTGCTTTTTGCGAGTTTTCACTAACAAGACTCTCTCATTTCTAGTTTCTCTGCTTTCCGTCGCCTCACGGTGCCTATGTGGGTTTTCACCAATAAGACTCTCTCATTTTATTTCTCTACTTACCATCGTCTTACGGTGCCCTGTGGGTTTTCACCAATAAGACTCTCTCATTTTATTTCTCTTATTTTGTTGTATTAGATCCAAGTAACTATATCCTCCAATTTTGAACATCTTTTACCGATTGATCGGAAGGACTTGAACAAGATTTGGGTAAAAAGAATTTGGATTGAATTACAACTTTGAAACCTTTCAGGCAAAACCATTACCGAACCATTATAACTTCTGCCCCAGTTTTAACTTTTGGTGGAATTTGGATTTTTATTTTGGTTTGACTGAACCCCAGAGAGAGTCTGTCTATATATTCTTTCAGAATCAAGTCGAACGTAGTTCAGGGAACTTTGGTTTTTTTTCTTTCGTTTTTCTCTTTCTTTTCCTTTTTTCATCATTTTTTTCCATTTTCATTTAATTTTCTTTTTTCCTTTTCTTCTCCTTTTTTTGTATCTTTCTTTTTCTTCTCCTTTTCATTTTTTTTCATTCTTCATTTCATTTTTTCAATTTTTATTTTTTCCAATAACACTTTCAGATTCCAAATAGGGTAATCAAAGAAAAGTAACCGGCTCAAAGGGTTTACGAAGGGTTGATAGTGTTTAGATAGTGAGAAAGAAGGCCTTCTTCATCCCAAACGGAGAACATTAATGCTACATAGAGGATCCAATATAGTACCTTTTGAGTGCATTTGTATTGACAACTATTTCTGGGACTTTTCCTTCGATGTGTCGCAAGCACAACGCACTCTTTTGGCAGTACTCTTGTTGCAATGTATGGACCTTACAAATCTGGAACAAATTTTCCTTCAGCTGTTCCAAATCTTTGTTTTATTTCCTTAAACTTATCTTCATTGTGATGTAGTTCTTGATTCATTATTTCGAGATCTGATAGTGATTCAGGATCTGAGCATGAAGTCCGCAAGCATGTCATGTTATTGAAATCTGCATTTAACAGAACTAAAAAGAGAATAAGAAAAATGACAAGATTAAGAAGAGAGACATTCCTGGACAATGAAATATTAATTTCATTTGATTTTTTTTGTTTTTTGATTTTTTGATTTTTTTTCAATTTTTGAAGATAAAAGGGTTTACATCGGAAAGTAAGACAATACAGCAAAACATCCGGATCACACCCTGAGATAATCCGGACGCAAAAAGGATAACAAGATTGGCTACTAAGACTCCCATCTGATGGGGAACTTTTATGCTTGCCGACCATTTTTTTGGCTTTTCTTCTGTCTCGACAATGGCTGCAATGGTCTTCAGTGCCGGATCAAATTCCTCAGCTTCACAAATCATTCCGACTATTGGCCCGCTGTTGTGGGCAGGCAACAGATTGTTCATCACATCAAGAGCTTCTTCATCCTGAAAATTAATTCTTTCAGCTTCAATCAAATCTTCAACTGTCCTTTTGTGCGTCCAACGGTCTTTTGTACTGTGTCCTACTGCTCCAGAGTGGTATTCACATCTAGCATCAACTCGGTGCGAGGTGACTCGGGGTTCGGCCGGTTCGGGGCTACTGACTGCAATAGATTTAGCCCGATGAGCTTTTGGAACAAGCTTGAATACTATTCACCAATAGGGGTGAACTGATTCTTTCTGAAAGGCTCTCTAGGGCCAGGATAGTATTGGAGATCATTTGGTTGAGGATTATATGGAGCTTGGTAAGGATGGGCATTTCTGGGAGGGGGAGCTCAATTTTGTGTATAATGATATGGCCGCAGGTAAGGTTGTGCATTCATCACCGCATAGGGAGGCGGTGCCACGACATAAGCAGCATCTTGAAGGGGATAATAGTGTGGTGGGACCATAGGAGTCACATATGATTGGCTAAATGAATTGCAGGCCCCCTCGAGATTGAAACTATCATGGCTCCCTCTTCAACCCCATTTCTATTCATCAAACCCTCCGAACCATTCTGAGTAGCCTGTGATGTGGCCGTAAAGGCAGTATGACTCAAGATTCGCCCTGTTTTTAAATCGTTTTCAACCATTTCCCCAATTTTGATAGCCTCAGCGAATGACTTACCCATAGCAGACATCATGTTCTGGAAGTAGTCCGCCTCTAGGCCCTGTAGAAAGACTGTGACCATTTCAATTTTGTCCATTGGAAGCTTTACCCTGGCATCTTGCTCACGCCATTTGACAGCATGTTCGCGGAAGCTTTCCGCGGTTTTCTTTTTCAAATTGGACAAAAAGTTTCTGTCGGGAGTCATGTCCACATTATATTGGAACTGCCAGACAAAGTCTCGAGCCATATTGTCCCACATATTCCAATAGGTAATTTCTTGATCTGTATACTACTCAGAAGCAATTTCGGATAGGCTTTCCCCAAAATAGGCCATTATCAGCTCCTCTTTTCCACCAGCACCCCTCGACTAGTTACAGTATCATTTCAGGTGAGCGACCGGGTCTCCATGCCCGTCGTACTTTTCAAATTTTGGCATCTTGAAGCCAGCTGGCAAGTGGACATGGGGAAACATACAGAGGTCAGAGTATGAGTCACTCTTTTGGATACTCAGACCTTGCATGTTTTTCAGGCTTTGTTCCAGGCTCTTCATCTTCCGAGCTATTTCCTCTTGCTCGGGATTTTTTTACCACCTTTCTCGCTCCACCAAGAGATCATATTGTGGAGGTTGAGTGAAGGAGTACGTGGTCACATATGTTATTTCTGGTTGAACTGTGGACCCTGAAAGATAAACATTGGAGGCGGTGCCCTTGAAGCCGGTGCCTAGGAGCGAACCACAGAAGGCATGCCAGGATCATTGGAGGGCATTGGAGGGTGCCCTCATGGGATGAGCGGGTTGACAGGGGCTTTGGTAACCTCACCTGACCTGGGGATCAACTCAGGTAACTCAGGAATTGCACTTGGTGGTTCCCTACCATTGGACCAGGCGACACACATTTCCGATATGCAGAGGCGCAACATCCTATTCTCTTCAGTAGCTGCTGATTCTAGTTGTGGAATAGCCGGTGCTGGGCTATCCTCAGGATCGATGATTTTTAGATGGATTTCAGAGGCCATAGGAACCTTTCCGTTGTTGTGAAGTAAGGATCGGAAACCAGATTACCAACAAAACCAACCACCTAAACAAGACCTGGCTATTTGGCACACCCAACAACCTTGTTAGTTTTGAGATGCTTAACAGATAGGAAATCGCATATTGGTATGCAATGCACCTAAATAGTTAAACGTTTCTACTATGTTTGAATGAGTTGCATATTTTATCCCGGCCTTAATTAACCATTTTTTTTCAATATGCACCTCTTTTCTTCATTTTTGCTTCTCTCTAATCACTCTTGATTTTGTTTCTGTCGCTCTTTTATTTTTGGCACTCTCTTTTTCTCTTTTTGTTTGTCACTTTTTATTTCTTATCGCTCCTTTTTTTTTCTTATTTATTTTTCTATCGTTTTCACTCAAATTATTTTTCCTATTTTTTTGGTTTATTTTTCACTCAATTTATTTATGACTATGATAGAATCCGATGGGGATTGCCTACGTATCATGACGCCGCATGAACCAGATCTTTGCGTAGTTCGGGAAGATCAAGAATGGAGTAAATAAGTTAACTCATTTTTTTTTTACTTTTTATAAAACTCAAACCATGAAAGCTTTTTTAGAAAAAGAAAAACAACATATATCTTTTTCAATTTCGTTTTTTTTTTGTTTTTTTTAATTTTTAAAAGAAAGGCTTTAAAGGAAGAAATTTTTTTTTTGGATTTCTTTTTGTTTTAATTCTTGTTTGAAATGTTTGAAAGAAAGACTTCTAAAGAAGAAAGAAAATATTTTTTTTTGTTTTTGTTTTTTTTTAATTTGGAGAAAAGACTTCTTAAAAAGGTAGAAAAATATTTTTGCCTTTTTGGATTTTGATTTGACTTGTGGATTTTCAAAAGAAGGACTTTTAAGAAAACATTTCGGATTTCTGAGTTTCTCTTCTTCTTTTTTTTCCCTCTCTTTTTTAATTTACGAAAGTACTTTTAAAGAAAAGCGAAAATATTTTTGGACTTTTATTTCTCAATTTTTTGTGGACATTTACAAAAGAAAGACTTCTAAAGAAGAAAAGAATATTTTTGGATTTTTGGTTTCTGATTTGTTTTTTGGATTTTTTGGGAAAAATACTTCAAAATGAAAGAAACCCATATTTTGATTCTTTTATTGATTTTTTTTTTTCGTATGAAAGACTTTAGAAAGAAGGAAACTATTCTTTGAGTTTAAAAATCTTCTTTTTTTTTGAATTTTCTAAGGAAATGCTTTTAAAGAAGGAATTAAAGGAAAATATTTTTGGATTTTTTAAAATTGGGGCCGGAACCGATGGGGTTTGCCTACGTATCTCACATCCAGTGAGAATCATACCCACGTAGTTCGGTCAGTTTTGACGGAACAGGGAAACATGACACTTGAAAATGTTGGCTCATTTTGAAATGACTTTTTTTTTCTAGAGTTTCAGGATTTTCAAATATACACCTCACTCTTGTTTTTCATTGATTTTCTCTCCTTTTTTTTCTCTTTTTGATTTTCTTTCCCTATTCTAAAAGCCAGTCAACATGCAGGCCAAAACAAACAGATGCGCAAGTAGCACGTAAGATGCATCAGGATGGTCTTTTAATGTGGGTACATCTGTCCTAGATGGACCCAACCCCTATGTTGAGTCCCCAACATCAAATGCGCGTGATGCAAACAAACGTTCCTACTAGGGATCCGACATGAGGCTATGTTATTGTAGGGTTAAAACCTGGGTATATTGTTCTCGACCTGGCTTACCCGAGCAGACAACTCGAGCCGGGGGGGGAGGGGGGGAACGTACCCGTAACCAAAAGGCCATCTGGCTTTGTAACTGATCTGATCCTTGTTCTAAATTAGGGTATGAAACTAACAGAGAAGAAGTCACGCTAGCGTGCACTTCCTAGAAGATTTAGAAGACTCAGAGAGAAGAAGGGTTTCGTAATGGTTTATATACAGTTCAAACAATATCAAAGCGGTAAAAAATGGCACTTAGCACATTAGTCTCAAACACGTAAAAATCAGATAATAAACAAAGCCAACTATAATAATTATTCTAAGCTCGAATTCTGAACCCTAAACCAGATGTTCTGGGTTCTTGTCCCCAGTAGAGTCGCCAGAACTGTCACACCTCCTTTTTATACCCAAGGGGGTATATAAGAGAGTTTTTCCAATTAAAGTGACATAATTCGAAATGAGATTATTTTATTTATTTCAGAGTCGCCACTTGGAATAGTTTATTTGGTGTCCCAAGTCACCGGTTTATTTTAAATCCCAAATCGAGAAAAATTTGACTCCATTTAAAGTTTGTGAACCCAGATGACCGGGTAAGGAATTCTGTTAACCCCGAAAAAGGTGTTAGGTATTTCCGGGTTCCGTGGTTCTAGCACGGTCGCTTAACTATTAATAATTTGCCTAATTATCTGAGTAATTACATATTTTAAACCTATTCTGCATTTTTAAATTTATAGCCACTTTTAATAATTTTTAAAACCGCTTAGGATTTATGAACTTATTTCTTGAACAAGCTACGATTGTCATACACTTGTCGTTTTGGAACACATCGCAAATTACACTACATGAAATGCACCAGCGATTTGCGACATGTTTATTTTATTATTGTTCGAAGTTGTTATGATCGGATCACATGAAATGCACACCCGAACTTTGAAATTAGGTATCACGACTATACCACGAGAACCGTACCCATAGCCGTGATGATTTAATTAGGCACCTAAAGCAAACTATGGTGTTCAAATTATTTCCTAAACTATTTTGAGATTATTGAGAGGCCATAAGAGTATGGAAGTCATTGTGGAAGAAATGAGGTAAATTAATTAAGGAAAGGTGGGCTAGTTTATAGTCTTATTGACGTTTGGGCAAAATAAAATTCAATAATACAAGCCCAAACTTTAACACTTTTGCAATCCAAAACTATCATGTGCACTCCTTATCTATTTGTGGTCCAAATACTGTCATGCCCCCCCTCCCTCCAAATCTCCATCAATCAGAATGACAAATTAACAAACAAGCACTAAAATGCCTCATCAAAATGAAACCATCATGGTGACAATTAGAATAAAGGCAGAACAGGAAATGTTTTCCACATGAACAAACAAATAAGGCAAAATAAACAAGACACTAAAATAAAATTAGGGATCAAGTATTCATACGCAATGTACTGTAGTCACATGCAAATCAGAAAAGCGAGATGAACCCGAAAATTAATATAACAACTCCAAGACATGCTCAAATACAAAAGAACAGATCCACACAAAAAATAAATTTTATCGAAAAACTAAATCGATTTGCTTCTGCTTCAACCAATATTTCTCGATATTTGTAGGTTAAGCAGAAGGATTATACCACTTCACAATATAAGTATTAACTTTAAATCATGATAGAGCTCAATATTTGAGTCATAATTAATCAACCAGATATGAACTATGAAGATTAAGTCTCATTAGCTATAAATTCATACACATTGTAACAGTTTATTCTAATAATGAATCCAAGGAATAACAAGTAAGAAGCAGAGAGGTCTTAGATTTGAAGACAATTATGCTGTTAGAACTTACGGATGACCTTCCATTAAAACCACAAACATTATACGAAGCTGGGAAGTCAAGAGGAGTACCTGGAGCGCGAGTCTACAACTCCAAAATCCAGATAAAAGGCGAAGAAATCGACTGACTGGAGTCTAACGAAACAGATCCAATGATTAGCAGCAAAATCAAACAGCCATTTTTGAGTTCAAATCACTCCCTTAAAACCCAGAATACGCAAGATAATGAGCAATTGAAACAACTTCAAAACTTCCTTTGAATCCTAGTCTTCTTCTGTTCGTTTTTCTTTTTAATTTTCTCAGATTTTTTTAGTTTTTTTAATCTTCCTCTACGGCCAGTCATGGTCGTTTTCCATGGGGGTTGCCAGATTTGGGCCATTTCCGGCGATGTAACGGCAGTGAATGGAAGGAGATGGAGAGGTGAAAGAGGTTGGCGGGTTCTCTTCGCTAGGGTTAGGTATTTTGGGGGAGAGTCCGATTTTTGGAGTCTTGGTCTGTCTGTGTCTTTTGTTTGAAGTGTGTTGTACATGTGTATTGGTGAGTGAAGAAGAAGAAGCAGGGGAAACAACGCTTGGCTTTTCTGAATGGGGAGGGGTCTTTTTTTTTATTAGGTCTAGTTAGGTTTTTTTAATTAAAAAGGAGGAGGGTCCGGTTGGACTTGGTGAGTGTGGGTTGGGGCAGATGAGTTTAAGCATTTGGGCCACCTCTTTTGGCCTAATTCCATACAACTAATTTCTTCCCTTTTCCTTCTTTATTAGATTTTTACAAACTCTAGTCATTTAAAACTCAAACCTTAATTAAATCTAATTTTTATATGGCTATCCTATTTATTTATGGCTAGATCGAGTGTGTAATTTTTTGATTTTTAGTTATTTAAATGATGCATCTGGCAATATAATTAATTTCTAAATGCAAATTAAACCTAGGATAGCATAAAATTAAAATGTGATAATTTTTTATAATTTTTCTTATGATTTTGAAATATTAAACATGCATGCAATGCAACTAAATAAATATAAACTCCTAAAATCCATTAAAAAAAATTTGGCCTATTTTTAAGAGTTATTTTCATGTGGGACAAAAATTAGGTATGTTGATCCACGATCGCGTATTACCAGGTAAGTCACATAAATTTTAAGCACTGGACATCGAAAATAGCCATCACTTCTGCCCAAACAATAGAAACATCGCTTCTCACTTCCCTAGCCCTCAAAATCATCTCAAAGCTTTTCTCTCTTCAATTCCATATCAATAATCAAGGTTTAATCTCAGAAGTATGTGCTTCGTCACTCTAGTCTCTCTTATAACTTTCATGTAATCATCTTATATATATATATATATATATATATATATATATATATATATATATATATTGGGTTCCAGTCCTTTGGGCAGACCGTCCAGTTTAATTCTCTATGCTACAAGTGTAAATGAGCAACCATTTTTTGTTTTTCTTCTCTACTTCATGTCTAATGCTGAAATTTTAGAGCTTTTGATGTGAATATTGCGTGTGAATGTGTGCTTGCTTGCTGGGTAAAGTTGGTTGACAAAGTGAGTTCTTAACTCTTGAAATTTTGGGGTTAGATCTGTGCTTAATTTCTCTGGAATTATTTTGAAAATTTGATGCCCATCATTTGTTTGGGGAAATGCCCAAAAGAACTCTAACTGGGCGAGGAAGAAGACCTTCGCGATCGCGATGCCTATTTTCGCGACCGCGTAGGTCTAATTTTGCGCTTTGGGGAAAATGCCTTACACCATCGCGTTGACTGTTACGCGATCGCAGATCATTATCTCTAAGAAAAAAAGAAAAATTTTTCTTCGTGATCGCGTGAGTATTTCCGCGATCGCATTGCTCTAACCTCTAGGTAGCGAAATAGTAGCACTGCAGCTTTGAATGCTGTTGTTTTTGGGTCATTTTCTTTGGCCTAAATGTATCATAATTTGGTGTATTATGTACCCATACAAGAATTTGACATGTGGTCTCCTTTTGTAGGTACTTTGAGCTTAAAATGGCCTCGGAAAAAATTAAAATTGCATAAGAGCCTGCTCCCAAGCTGTGGAAGAGGAATATTTTGATTAGACCAGATTCACAGTTGGTGAATGTGAAAGAAACTATGACAAATACATGTCAAAGAGCATCATCAAAAAAGGGGTATCCGTTTGGACAACCTTGAGGCTAATATGCCAGATTTTTTCCGAAGATTGACTGACAGTGGATAGATATTCTTTGCTCCTGAACCAATTAAAGCGAAGTACACAGTAGTTCGTGAGTTCTATGCCAACGCCTTGAAGATAGATTACCAAGGGGAAATATTCACCTTTGTTAGGGGAAAGCGGGTCAAATTTGGCCCCGATGTAATAAATGCACACTATATGCTTTCCAATGCTGACAATGAGGTATACAGAGCCAGAGAAAGGGATAGAGAAAGCCAATGGTTGGTGGAGAAGCTTCATGACGGGGTAATACCGACTTGGGAAAATTTACACAAAGGGGTTGATTCTTCTGAATTCACAACTGAAGCCAAGACTTGGCTGTCCATTATTTTTGCCAGAATTGTGCCGGCTAAATATGAGTCTGAGGTGACGCCTGAGAAGGCAGTGATGATTGTTGTTATTATGGATGATTTGCCAGTGAACGTTGGCCCACACATAGTGAGTGAAATTGAGGAAGCATGTAACGGAAGGTCTAAAAGTCTATTCTTTCCCTCATTGATCACTCTGATGTGCTATGATGTTGGGGTGCTAAGGGACCCGAATGATTCTGAGAAGGACCCAGGCGTAGCAATTTATCCGTTGCTTAGAAAAGGGCCAACTAGTGGGAAGAAGAAGAGAATAATTGATGTACTATCTCCTTCATTGGGCAGTTTACTGAGACTGATGATGGGTCTGGTGATTCTTCCACAGCTGTAGTAAGACCACATGACCCCATTGCTCCACTTCCTTATGGACCTCCTACTATGTGCCACCTTTCCAGTCAAATCGATGGCGTAGATGCTGACATTCACCAACTTGTAGTTGACCTTCCTTCTGGTCCATCTGGGGAGAGCACTTCGACTGGGACTGGTAAGAAGCCATCTTTGGATGATGTAGTTAAGGAACAAAAAGCAATCAAAACATGTTGGAAGACATGAGCCGAAGACAATGCCAAATTGAGAGGCGACAGTTGAGGTTCAAGGAGCATGAGAAGAAGAAAAGCAAATTTCTGTCCAAAATGATGCACAAGTTGAGTTTATTTTGTGGCTTACATGAATTAGGGGACGATGATGATGAGGATTTGGAGCTCAAATTTCCCACCATCTCCAGCTCTGAGTGCTGCAGTTTCAGGGAGCACCTCTTTCATTTTAGCTTGTTTTGTTTAGTTGCCTTGGGGACAATACAACACTTTAGGTTGGGGTGGCTCATATATGATGGATTTATGTGGAGCATGATTATTTTTTGTGAACTTGTGTAGACTGGTTGACATTTGTAGTTTATTAGGAATATTTTGTAGTTTAATTCTAGCATGTTAGCATTAGCATTTTCTTGTTAGTTTTTATTTTTCATAGTAGTATTAATGAAACTCCTTGGTTTTTCTTTATGTCGCGGTTCTTTTTCAAGAAAATAATTTGTGTCGAATCGGGTGACTTCTCCCTATGATTGATAGCGTGACAACTTTCTTAAGGGATTAGTCTTGTTTAGTTTTTTTTTAGGTAAATATATTTTTTAAGTTAGTTTAGTAGCTAGTAGTGAATAAATTAATTTTTGGGTGTGATATTGTGTCCATACACCAACGTGTGGCTTGTTTGGTACCAACATAATTTAAACTTTGACATATGAAATTTTGATCTTTATAATGAAAAATGATTGAAGTAATAATCCTTGTTGAGACTTTTAGGTTCTATTTTTGGCTGTTTGACTCATTAAATAGCCTTATAGGCTATATTTGATTTTCTTCGGGTTCATTAGTTTTTATTGGATTTTGAATTTATATGTCACTCAAGTTTGCATGTTCCATGTGTGGTGAGATTTGTTATGAGTTCTTTTGCATTATTTGTAGTCCAGAGCTTGCTTGGAATGTGCTTCAAGGCGAAATCCTAGACTAACTTGGTTTAAAAAATGATGTTAGGCCTTCCATGAACCGGTGTTGTGCTTAAATTTCCTGACCTTGCATATTGTCCCTAGTCAACCCCTTTTGAAGCTTTAAACTTTTTCTTTGGCAACCATGTTACAAGATTTAACCATTTGTTCTTCATCGATCTAGCTTTTGGCACCTTACCTCCCTAAGTACTTTGAAAATGTAAACATAGGTTAAAAGCCTAAGTTTGAGGGTGAAGGTTAGAGTGTGGAAGTTGCTTAAAAGGTGAAATGTAATATAAAAAAGTTCCGTGAAAAAAAATGATGAGTAAGGAAGAAGAAAAAAAAAGAGAAGGAAAAATAAGAAGTTGTGAATAAAGGGAAGAATAGGCGTGGAATGAAAAGTTAAGAAAGGATAGAAAATGTTTTTGTAGGAAGTGTACTTTAATTGTTGCAAATTATAGTGTTTGGGGAGGTTTTGAGTCACTCTTATCCAAATTGTGCCCTACCTTAACCAAAAACTTACATTACAATCCTTTAAGTACTAACATGAAGGTAAAGTCCATATTGAAAGTGCTACAAAGGAAGAAAAGAGCAATCAAATGGACATTGGCGGATATCCGGGGCATAATACCTGCCTTTTGCATGCACAAGATTGTTTTGGAAGTGGGTGCCAAACCCTCCGTTGAACATCAAAGGAGGATAAATGAAACAATGCAAGAGGTGATCAAGAAGGAGATCATAAAGTGGTTGGATGCCGGGGTTGTTTACCCCATTTCCGATAGTTCATGGACTTCTCAGGTGCAATGTGTCCCAAAGAAAGGGGGCATGATTGTGGTTACCAATGACAAATACGAGTTGATTTCTACAAGAACGGTGACCAGATGGAAGGTGTGTATGGTCTATCGCAAGCTCAACAAAGTCACAAGGAAAGATCATTTTCCACTTCCCTTCCTTGGTCAAATGCTTGATAGGTTGGCCGGACGTGCTTTCTATTCTTTTCTCGATGGGTATTCCGGCTACAATAAAATTCTCATTGCTCCGGAAGATCAAGAAAAGACTACCTTCACTTTTCCCTATGGTACTTTCGCATTCTTACGGATGCCATTTGGGTTGTGTAATGCTCCAGCAACTTTTCAACGATGTATGATGGCTATTTTCACTGACATGTTGTAGAATATTCTTGAGGTCTTCATGGATGATTTTTTCGTGGTTGGGAATTCTTTTGATGATTGCTTGAACAATTTGGATAAGGTCTTGGCTAGATGTGAGGAGACAAATTGGGTGTCGAATTGGGAGAAATGTCACTTCATGGTCAAGGAAGGCATTGTCCTCGGCCACAAAATTTCAAAGCATGGTACTGAGGTCGACAAGGCCAAAATTGAGGTGATCTCCAAACTCCCTCTCCCTACATCCGTGAAGGGAGTGAGGAGCTTTTTGGGTCATGCGGGGTTTTATCGCTGATTCATCAAGGATTTTTCTAAGGTGGTAAACCCTTTATGTAAACTGTTGGAGAAGGATGACAAGTTCCATTTCAACAAAGATTGTATGAAGGCATTCGAATTGCTCAAGTTCAAGTTGACTACTACTCCTATTATCACCGTACTGGATTGGAGCTTACCTTTTGAGCTCATGTGTGACGCTAGTGATGTGTCGATTGGAGCAGTTTTGGGGCAACGTATCAACAAAATCTTCCATCCGATCTACTATGCTAGCAAGACCATGAATAATGCCCAAGTCAATTACACAGTCACCGAAAAGTAGCTACTTGCTATTGTCTTTGCTATGGAGAAGTTCCACCTGTATTTAATGGGTACAAAGGTGATTGTTCACACCGACCATGCGAAGTTTCGATATTTGATGAGCAAGAAATATTCTAAGGCAACGTTGATGTGGTGGGTGCTTCTATCGCAAGAGTTTGATCTAGAGATTCAAGATTGCAAGGGTAGTGAAAATCAAGTGGCGGACCACTTGTCTCGATTGGAGGAGGAGTGGAGGCCACATGACGGCCTTGAGATCAATGATTCCTTCCCCGACGAGTAACTTCTAGCTATTGCAATGACCGGGATGCTATAGTTCACCGACTTAGCAAACTATCTTTTGAGTGGCATTGTACCGAATGAGTTCTCTTCAAACCAAAGGAAGAAGCTCAAACGGAATTGCCTTGACTATTATTGGGATGAGCAGTACCTCTTTTGAATTTGTACTGATGGTGTGATTGGACGATGTGTGCCGGGGGAGGAACAAGTGGGTATTATTGAGGCTTGCCACTCTTCACCCTATGGTGGTCACCATAGTAGAGAAAGAACGACGGCAAAAGTTTTGAGTTGTGGATTCTATTGGCTTACTCTACAAAGATGCAACTGAGCTTGTCAAGCGTTGTGATGAATGTCAAAAGGCCGGTGGGATCTCAAAGAAGAATGAAATGCCTCTTACCACCATTTTGGAGATAGATATTTTTAATGTGTGGGGTATTGATTTCATGGGTGCGTTTGTTAGCTTTTGTGGGAACATCTATATTCTAGTCGCGGTGGATTATGTATCTAAATAGGTTGAGGTCGTTGCTTTGCCCAACAATAAAGAAAGGAGTGTGGTGGCATTCTTGAAAAAGAACATCTTCACGAGGTTTGGTATCCCAAGGGCCATTAATAGTGATGTGGGTTCGCATTTTTGCAACAAGGCTTTTGATACCTTACTCACAAAGTATGGTGTCACTCACAAAGTATCGACCCCCTACCATCATCAAAAAAGCAAACAAGTTGAAGTCTCCAACTGGGAGATCAAGAGTATTTTGTCAAAGACAGTGAATGCCAACTGGACGGATTGGTCACGAAAACTTGATGATGCTCTTTGGGCTTATAGAACGGCCTACAAAACATCGATCGGGATGTCTCTATACCAGTTAGTGTTCGGAAGGTGTGTCATCTTACGGTGGAACTTGAGCATAAGTATGTGGGCTTTGAAGAAGTTGAACCTTGAGTGGGATGTCGCCGCAAACCTAAGAGTAGCACAATTGAATGAGCTAGATGAATTTCAGTATCATGCTTACACAAGCTCGTCCCTTTACAAGGAGAAGATGAATTACCTCCATGATAAGTACATCCACAATAAGGAGTTCAAAGAGAGTGATCTTGTGCTATTATTCCATTCCCGGTTACGGATGTTTCCGGGCAATTTGAAGTCAAAATGGAGTGGCCCATTTGAAGTGGTGAATGTTACCCCCGTTGGTGCTCTAGATTTAAAAAATAAGAACGATGAGGTATTTAGAGTCAATAGGCACTAGCTTAAACATTATCTTGGCAAGGTTGATGATGGCCACATTGTGGTGGTTATCCATTTTAAATGATTCGTAATCTGCGTCGTGCCGTAATGTTAAATCAGGCGCTTCTTGGGAGGCAACCCATGTGTCTTTGTTTTTCTTTTTTCTTGTTCTTATTCATTAGATAGGTTTGTTTTGTGCTAACTTGTTTTGAAGTGTATGCAGGAATGAGTGTGCATTGCAGGGACTGTGCAAGAAAAATTGGCTAAGTGTCACAAAAGTGCAGATCACACCATAATTATGCGGACCGCACAATCACTCTGCGGCTGCACAATTCCGTGTGCGGTCGCACAACTAGAAGACCAAAAATGCATGCTCTCTGAAAATTGGCCTGTCAAATTTCATTAACAATTTGCAGCTGCACACAAAATTGTGCGGTTTGAACAAATTCTGTGGCCGCACTCACTTTTGTGCGGACCGTAGAGCTTATTCAATGGTTCAGGTAAATAGTGCGGACCACACTCAAAATTGTGCGGCCGCACTCAGCTTCATTTTTGACTGAATGGGCCAACCTATAAATAGGACCTCAATGCACTATTCACACTCTACACATTCTGATCTCTAGAACCTTAAGCAAACACAATGCATATCCCATTAGTTCTCTATCTTCTCTCATTTCATTAGTGTAGATTCTTACCTGCATCCTTCATAACTGGTATGTGCATTACATCTTTACATTTTTCAATTTCTTTTTGTTTATTTTTGTTCTTTTGTGTTAGGGTTATTTTTAGGCCTAAAATGTTAATTGATTAGTCATTTGCACTTAGAATCATGTGGGTATTATCATATATGTTCATTGGGCCTGGGTAGATCATTAAGCTTGTTTAATTGCAAATACCATATCTCAATTGTGTGAAAATTGCAAACCACAGAACAAGTATTGCATAGTTTCAAATTATGCAGCTGTACTCACTTTCGTGCGACCACAGTTCTCTAACTTAGGGCATAAATGTGCATGAATTGTGCGGACTGCACTCAAAATTATGCGATCGACACTGAAACTATACGATCCGCAGTGAAATTGTGCGGTCTGCACTGTGGAATAATCAGAGACCCAATATTCTGAACCTGGGGTTGTGCGGCCACACTCAATATTTTGCGGTCCGCATAACAAGTTGTGCGACCATACTTCAAAATTGTGCGGTTCGTACAAGGCATTTTGCGGCCACACTCACTTTTGTGCGATTCACACTACTTTCTCTAAGTTTGTTTTTCTGCAACTATCATGCATACATCTGTGTATACTGTAAACTTCAAATCTAACTTATTCCTATTGCTATGAATTGCAGACAACGGTAAGATTACATGGTTGAGGTGACACTTCTAAAGGGAAGGGTGAACCCTCCCGAGGCCAGGGCAAAAGTAACCTACCACTAGCCATTTAGAGAGCAATAAACAAGAAGGCTACTACTAACAGAGTCCCAGAATCATCAGACACCAGTGAATATGCCTCGTAGAGGGAAACTCTATACAAGCACAGTCGGAAGACCAATCACAGCAAGTTCAAGGGAGATACCAACTCTGTGATGAATTCTCCACCTCAGCAAGTTCTTCCGAGGTTCGGATGTTGATAGACAGGGTTCAGAACCCTCCTCTATACACACTCCTCCTGCGTTAATTAAGGATGTGACACTTGAGTGGGCATCCTTGAGAGGTCGAAGAAGAAAGAGATGTGGGAAGATAGATTCATCAGCTTAACAGCCTTCAACAAATTCAGAGAGTGGTGGCCCCAGAGATCGCTCACACTTGAGTGACAGTTCTTGATGAAGGATTTGGACATTCACAATCCAAATGTCTTTAAATACTTTCGGGAGCGAAAATGTTGGAGGTGGTTCAACCAAAGTGTCACAGATGCAAATGGGCACTTGGTTAAAGAATTTTGTGACAATGTGGCTAACATAAAGAAGGGCACCAAGATAACGAAAATGAGGAATCTGAAAATCAAATTCGACGCCTGTTCCTTGAACACTTATGTGGGATTTGAAGAAGTGGAAGCAGTACAGTATTTGGAGAAGCTTTCTATAGGTGATGCAGCTTGCCCGTAGCTAGTTGAGCTTTTGGTTGCTCAAGGACCACGACCCCTGTGGCTCACAGCAGGGATTCCCATAGTCTGGGCCACCCAAAATTTTGAAGCTAAAAGGTAGCAAACCTTTGTGTGCGGCTATATTGACCTGTGTCTGAATGAGAACAACCTCCTACTTTCCCGAGCAGTTTTGATGGCTTTTATATGGCTGCGTACCCGATCAAATTGGGTGCCATAATGTTAACCAACATCACATTAGCTGTCCAGAAAGATGAGAGATCCTACCCTTACCCAAACTTCCTCACAGAATGATGCAAAGGTGGAGCCAAGACCATATGATACAAAAGTTAAGGCCAAGAAGCCCTTCTCATGGTACCACCTACAGGGTGCTGACAACCCGAAGTTCAAGGGTAAGGCAACTACCTCCACTGGCCATCTGAGGAGCCAACGGTAGTAGTTATTGATTCAACTATTGAGCTTTCCACAGATGCAATGCCTTCCATAGTAACCGGTCCTTCCACCGAGATAACAGACATGCCACCACCTTCTTCTTCTAGACCATTAGCTTCATTATCAGTGCCATCCTCATCCACTTATCCACATACTGCGCTGCGAGTCTCCCAAATATTGATGAGTCTTAACAACTGGATGCAGGTAACTACTTCAAAGCTGTCTGACATATCCAGTGCTGTTGCAGCACAGTCTTTTTCCCCAGCAGCATATCAGGTACCTCCGTCAGTGGAGGAAACACTGTCCAAGATCCTAGAAAATCAAAATACCATTATGGAGACTCTAGTGGCACATGGGGAAGTCATCGAGGAGTTGGGAAACAGGTAAAGAAAATGCAGAAATCTCAGGCTTCGAAGAAGTCAGTGGATAGGTTGAGAAAGGAAGTTGACAAGATAGCATCTGTAGGTGATCTACCACTTGACCTTCTTATGGAGACAACACCTTCATCCCCAACAACATTAGGAGTACCCGAGGCATCACATACAGTAGCCGGCTAGTCTGAGGAGCCATACCTAACTGCCCACACCACTGAGGAGATAATCTAGATGCTTACCAACCATGTTTTCCCTCAGCCAGGTGATGATGAGATACAGTTAGAGGAGACCGAAGGTGATGAGGATGCCATGTAGACTGAGACCACATAGGGAGTTCTTTTAACTCTTTACGCTTCTTTGTTCTTATTTTTGTTAAGAATTGGGGACAATGCTTATTGTTATTGGGGGGAGGAGGGTGGTCTATTTTGATTGATTTGACATTGACATTGGCCTGTAATAACTCTAATACTATTTTTTTTTATCTTTATTTTCTCTTTGGTTATGTATATATTCCTCCATTTCATTTGATGTATATATTCATTTCTCCTCGGTTTGTATATTCATTTGTCTTACTTTCCGTAGTTCACTTTATAGCTTCTTCAGTTTGTTTTTCTTAGTAGTATAACTTCTTATTTACTTTAGTAACTTCTTTTTGATTTGTTAGCTTCTTTTTATGTTTGAGTGAACAACAAGCCTTTGATTTTTTTAATGCCACAGGTCTTTCTAAAGGTGGATTTTGTGTGAACCGGGTGGCTCTTTCCAATGATAGATGGCATGACAAACTTCTTAAGGGATTGAGTCCATTTTCTTTTATGTTTAGGAAAAAATAGTAGTAATGAACAAAAGGGTCTCAAGCATGCTTCACTTGGTACCAACATATTTACCTACAACCTTATGGTTAAAAATAAGTTGTTGGCAGAAAATAGCTCTAGTTGTGACCTTTTGACTCTTTTGTTGACTTAAATAGTCATTGAGTGGTTCAGTCGAGCCATTTGTGCTTCTCAATCTTAACTAGGGTTGTTGTAGGCCCTCAACTCCGTTCTCTTTAGCAATCCAGCAGCGTGAGAGGTGAGGCATTGAATTGCAAGTCCATGTACCCGTGCTAATAGTCTAGAACTTGCCCCGAATGTTTTAATAGGCGAATTCTAAGTGTAACTTGGCTTGAGAAATTATTATAAGCTCTCTTTGGTCCAATTTGAAATTTGAAATCTTCCAATAGCCTACCAATGTGATATATCTAGTCAACCTATTTGAGCCAAAGCCTTTTTTCTTACAATAACCACATTACAAGCCTTGATCCGTTTTGTAATGACTCTCTCTTGGCACCCGATCTTTTCTTAGCATTCTTGAGAAACAATTGGCTAAAACATAAGTTTGGGGGAGATACGAGGAGTTCAAAAGTGATATAAGGGTACAAAGAAGGAGAAAAAAATGAAGAAAAGGGAAGGCAAAAGAAAGAACTAAAGAACAAAAAGAAAAATTTCAAAAAGAAAGTGAATAAAGTAAAGAGTTGAGGGGATTCAAAGTAAAACAAAGATGAAAGGCATGGAGTAAACAAAGAAGGAGAAAATGAGTATCATAACCAAGAAAGAGTGACTCTAAGGCTCTCTAGTTCCCCCGAGAAAAAGAAATTGATTCAAAGAGTCGACAAAGTATGAGCCAAAAAGAGAAAATGGAATGCTTAAGGAAAGATGAACCCATTCTATTCCATCAAGTCCTACCTTGATCCAAAAGCCTTCAGTACATCCCGAAAAAGCCCTACATGATTTCAAGTTGAGTGGGCTTACATTAGTGGATACATGAGGGGCAAGCATATGGTACTTAGAGCCGTACTTGTGATATTCTTTTGAGAGAGATGAGCGAACTTTTCACTATCCTTGAATTGAATGTTACATTCTAAAGTGAGATTTGCTAACAGAGAGTAAAGGAGGAGGAGTTTGGGATCCACAATGACCTACATAAAAGAGCAAACTTCCTTGATGAATAAAGTCAACTCTTGATGCTCTAGTGTCACATTAGAACTTTTGTACTCAAAAAGTCAAATCATTGCATTGTTGATAATCCATACATGTTGAGGGTAATTGTTAGTCCCAATTGATGTGTGATTGATTCACCTTAGGCCAGCTGAAATAGTTCTTGTCTTGTGGAGGTGAGAACTACCTTATTTTCTTGAGGACAAGCAAAAGCTTAAGTTTGGGGGAGTTGAAAGTAGGGATTTTAACTACTTATTTGCACTCTCTTACTTTCGTTTTAGCTCAATATTGTTTAAAGGTATTCCCGAAAACTAATGAAATGTACTTTCTCGCAGGAGTATTGGAATATGAGCCAAAGAAATAAAAATCAACTCAAGAAGGAGTAATTTTGGACAAGGACCAAAACAAGGCTAAAAGGGCACAATGCGGACCGCACAATATTGAGTGCGGACGCAGAACATAAGGAAGCTTCTGACATATTTCCCATGCAAAATGCGGACCACACAATTCTAGCGCGGCCGCAGAAGATGAAGTTAAGAGAGTTATATTTTTAGGCCATGAAGATGTGTGGACTGCACCATTATTGTGCTGCCGCAGGATGTCAAGTGCGTCCGCACTCATAATTGTGTGGTCCGCAGAAGAGGAGAATCAGAGAGCTATATTTTTGGAAGATTGAAGATGTGCGGACCGCACTATTATTGTGCTGCTGCAGGAGGCCAAAATATGGCTGCACTTGTTCTTATGCTTTCATATTGACAACTCGTACTCCAATCTGCACGAAAGGCCCCCTTTTTTTTGGCAGGTATCGGCTCGGTGAAGTTGTAGCCCAAAAAAAAAAGAGAAAGAGTGATCCTCACCTATCCTTTTAGGGGCCGAAAATGCCCATTTTGAGCTCACTCAGGCAGATGTACGGCCCATTTTGGCAGGTATCGGCTCGGTGAAGATGTAAGGCCAGCTCTAGTCCAAGTTCAAATGTACGGAAACACTCAGAAATGTCGGTCCACACAATTAAATGAAGTGCGAACGCAATCAAATTTTATGCGATCGCAGAAATTCCAATTGACCAATCAATCTCAACATGCGGACCACACAATCTCCGCAGGGGCAATTTTGTCAGATATTTTAAGCTTAGTATAAATAGAAATTTTGGTCATTTTTAGGTTAAGTTGTGTAAGTTGGGAGCACATGAGCCGTTTTTATTTACTGTATTGGGCAACATTGTACTAGATTAGCTTTTAAACATTAGATTTTCTTTCCTTAATCAAGTATTATGACTTCTATCTTAGTTTTTTCTTTAATTTCTACATTTTTCATGAGTAGCTTAACCCATAGCTAGGGTTATGACCCAACCCTAGTATGGTTACTTAATGGGTGATTGATTTAGGGCTTATTTATGATTGGATATATGATATTTAGCCTAGTTCTTTAGAAAGTCAAATTGGGCAAAATCACTCAAACTACCGAGAGGTATAGAGCGAGTAATCGCTTGTGATTGCTATATTGTATCCCGATCAATGAAACATGTCCTAAAGCTCTAAATCCATTAGGTAACCAACTAAGCAGAAGTCAGAACCCTAGATCTTTCATAACTTGAAAAACAACCAAAACCAAAAATATTGTCTCGTAGCTCTACAATTACAATCAATAACTTAGAAGTAGAAGTAGAAACAACAATTAAAAATGTGGAAGTGTAATTTGAGGCACATCATACGGTCACACTAGTTGTATACCTAATCCAAAATCTAACTCCCTCTGGATTCGACCCCGTCTTGCATTGGGTTTTTATTATTGCTTTGACCGCCTCACAACCTATATTTGTGGTATGAGTTTGGGTGACATCAGGCCCCATTCTCGAGCATAGATGAAGATCGAGATCGAGGTCGGTTGGGTCAATTCGTTTGAGTGAAGACCTCAGATTCTAATTCCGGCCGAAGAAATGCCATTTCCCGAGAAATGGAACATGAAACGTAAGTATGACTTTACTTTTAAGATTTTGCTCATTGCCTTTCCCTTTCCTCTCACCTATTCGATGTTTCGTGGTGCAGCTGTCGCTTAGATACCGAATACTGTTCCTTGACTCAAGGAGTGGGTCGAGGACATCGTATTATAGAAGCCCTACTCCGAGCGCACATGGCGCAAACTTTCAAAGGGCCAGTGGGAGGCCCGTTCTCATAGTAAGATTCTTTCCTAGAACTGACATCACTTGGGTTACTTTATAAGTTTACTCATCTATTTTTCTTTGTAGGCCTCGGGAAGGATGTTGCGATGAAGCCCCCATCCGCAGTGAAATCGTCCTCCCTCAATCTCTTGCACAAAGTAGGATAAAGAGAAGAAGAGAAAAGGTGCTCTGAGTTCCCCGAACTCGGAGAAACAGAAACTAAAAAAGAGGTAGGTGCGTAAACCTAAGTAAAGTACCGGCGCCCTCCTATCGGACTCAATCCGCCAACTGGGGGATGAGTTCGAAAAAGAATAAGAAGACAATTTCGTGCTAGTGGCTCGGGTGCAAACCCGCACTATTTTTGCCTCAAGCCGGAACGGGGTGAGGCTACTTTGCCCCAAGCTAGGGGGTCGAGAGGGAGACCGGGGCCAATATTTCTTGAGCAAAGGAAAGTGCCCTGAAAGATGTGCTTGGGGAAATTGACCTTACCGGTTCTCCTCTGTTCTCCGATTCCATGATCAACGAGGCTAGTATGCTAGAAGGTCATTCTCACGAGGGGCCTTAGAGGGCGGAATACCTCAACAACTTATTAGATTTGTCAGAATCCACAGCCTCAGAGGATGTCATCGGGTTCGGTGACTTGCTGGTGCCAAAGAAGGTACCATCACCGGGAGCCAATTGGTCTTCTTCGAGCCCAAAGTTAGTGGATCGGTTCCCCGCCCTGACTGTTGATCCTGACCGAAAGCGGTCAATAGTTTTCTCTATATTGGAGGATGTCTGGGTTTTCTATGCCCCCGTGGGGGTTGTCAGATATCTTCGGTGCTTGGTGACCAAAGAGGATCAAGCCATGATGGACGAGGTGGAAGCGCCTTGCCTATTCAATAAAGCTCAACATGCATTGAATCGGGTAACTTCGAGTGTCTCTTTATTATTTATTTTAAATTTGAAGTTGCAACTAATCCCAACACCTTTCTTTATGCTTGCATGCCTCAGGACTTCACCATGAGACTTTCCTCCGATATCGGGAGGAGTTAACCCAACACGAGGCTGAGGTTCTGGATCTTACCGAGAAGAGGGACATCTATAATCTTCTTAGTGAGAAACTTCAGGCCGAGTTAGAAGCGGCTCATAAGGAACATGCCAAGTGGGTCAAGCAGGTAAATCAAGTACTTGAAGATAGTAACGAAGAATTGGACACAGTGGCTAATGATTCGAACCTGCAGGTCCAAAAGAGGCTTGAACAGATCAGGCAGCTCTAGGCATAGGCAGACACGATAAAAGCTGAGGCCGAGGAGTGCAAGAAAATATCGACCTCTTAGATTCGGGAAAGGAAGTTGTCCAAGCACAACTATCGTCGGTCGAGGCCCAGCTCCGAGCTGCAGAGGAAAAGACCTCGACCCAGGCCAAAACAATTGAAGATATCCAGTCTCATCTGAGCTTGGTGGTTTCTAGCCAAGGAACTTGAGGCGGCAAGGTCAGAGATTGCCATGGTCAGGGCTGAAGCTGATGAGAAGGTGGCCCAGCATAAGGCCGATGCTGAGGTAGCTCAGGTCCAAGCGAGAAACTTGGTGGAACACATGATATGGCAATCCCGAAAGGAGGCCCTTGAAGGAGTTCAAGCTCAAGGCTTCGCTCTGATGGCTGAGATAAAAAATGCCAAGGTGTTCGAGGCCAAGGCCAAGAAACTGGCTTATCCTGAGGAGGAGGATTCCGAGGGATTCGAAGATTCGAGTGGGATTGAAATTAGCGAAGGCCTCGAAGGCGATGACGCAACTCCCAGTTTAGGGTCTTTTTAGTCATTTTATCTTTGCCGTTTTGGCTATTGTAAATTTTTGTATCGGAGCCGTTTGGCCCTTGTAAAATGATTTTTTGGTAAATATATACGAGGTTTTCTTTCCCTTTCAGCTTTTGAATTTTTCCCTTTCAGCTTTTGAATTTTTCCCTTTGCTTTTTTATTTATATTCATAAATATAAAAAATGCCTTACCACGAAATAATCATGTTATGTTCGAAAGTACAAACAATTCTCGCCTTTACTTTAATTTCTTTTAAGGAATTTTGGGGGTTCGGTATTATCGAAAATTTCCTCCCAAAGTAAATAGCTGAGATTATTGTTTGCCAGGGGTAGCCTTTAGAACCGGTTACGACAATTTTCTTTTTGAAGGCCTCATTTTTATTATAGGTCTCAAAAATCTCCGAGCGGTGTTAATATGGTCGTAGCCTTTCAATTCGGGTGTCGCCCAGTAGGCTTGTTTTCCTGAGTTATCCAGGCTTGCCTAAGATAACAGTCCCCGAGTAGGGATGGCCATGGCCTTTAAAATTCAGGGGTTGACTAATAGGTCTTATGCCCCTGATGCTTAATAGCTCGATCTGTTTGAGTTTGTTTTCGGATGATAGTCCCCGAGTGGGAGAATGATTATTCGATCTCAGGTTAAAGCAGCCTTTGAGCTCGTTACCTTTAGGGGGTTGGAAGTAGGGTATTCCTTAAGAAATGTAATTTTTTTAAAAGACAAGATGATTGCAAGGAAGGTACTTCTCTTTATTCTTGTGCAAACTAGTTATACATGCGTACATGCTTTATGTTGGGGCTCAAGAAGTCTATGTGTGCACAGTTCGTTTGACCGTTTGGACATTACAATAAAACCTACCTATCGAGATCCTTCCATTACGAAGTAATTTCATTGCTAAAGTCGATATTCGAGGGTAATGCTCCCCAGTATTCGAGGTTGATTGTAGAGGAACCTCGGATACTATTAATGCGATCTTCGACACTGATTCGTGATTGGTCTTTGATTCTAAGTTAGCACTATCCACTGTTACCTCGTTAAAAACCTTGCCGAATGCGTGGAAAAAAGAGTGGAACGCGTGCTTTCAGATCTAAAAACTTCATGCTGCTTCTTGTCGATCACCTGTAAGTGTTAGTCCGAAATAAAAGAAAATGAATGAGGTCGTATCTTAGAAGTAATATCATTTTAGGTGAGCTAAATTCCAGTTGCTCGGTAGTTGTTCTCCGTTCATCATTCCGAGCTTATAGGATCCTTTCTCGGTGACCTCAAGAATCTGGTACAGTCCTTCCCAGTTTGGACCCAACTTCCCTTCGTTCGGATTTCGGGTGTTTAGTGTGACCTTTCTTAGTACTAAGTTACCGGTACTAAAGTATCGAAGGTTGGCCCTTCGATTGTAATACCTCTTAATACGTTGCTTTTTGGAAGCCAATCGAATAAGGGCGGCTTTACGGCTTTCATCCAATAGCTCCAGGCTCATACTTGTGGCCTCGTCATTTGATTCCTTTGTTGCATATCAGAATCTGATACTCGGCTCTCCGACTTTGATCGGTATTAGAGCTTCGGCACTATAAACCAATGAGAATGGAGTAGCCCCGGTACTATACTCTGAGGTCGTGCGATATGTCCAAAGGACTTCGGGCAGGATCTCCTTCAATTTTCCTTTAGCATCGGTTAACCTTTGCTTAAGGTTTTGGATTATGGTTTTGTTGGTCGATTCGGCTTGTTCGTTCCCACTAGGGTGATAAGGTGTTGATAATATTATTTTGATCATATGATCTTTGAGAAACTTGGTCACCTTGTCGTTGATAAATTGTTTCCTGTTGTCACAAACAATTTCGGATGGCATCCCAAACCGACATATGATGTGGTCCCAACTTAGAATTTCGGATGGCATCCCTGACTTTCTCGTACGCCTGTGCTTCAACCCACTTAGAAAAGTAGTCAGTCATAAATTGAGCCTTACCCGGTGCCCATGGAAAAGGGCCTACGATGTTCATTCCCCACTACATGATGGCTGATAAATGGGGATTTTGACTACTTATTAGCGCTTTTTTAATTTCGTTTTAGTCCAAAAGTATTTAATTGTATTTCCAAAAACTAATGAAATATGCTTAATTGTAGGAGTATTGGAAAATGAGCCACAAAAATGAAATCCAATGCAAAAAGGAGTGATCTAAAATCAAGGACAAAAATTTGGCACAAAAGCCCAAGTGCGGACCACAGAATTTCATCTGTGGCCACAGATTGTGAAGGAAATCCAACATCCTCTAACTCAAAACTCCCCACCGCACAATTATTATGTGGCCGCAGAAGCTATATCAGAGCATAAGTTCACTTAGTTTACATCACAAGACTAAAGGAATATGCGGACCGCACAAGTATTGTGTGGCCGCAGAAATCAGCCACTCGGCCGCACTCAGAATTATGCGGTCCGCAGAAGGACCCTACGCGGCCGCACTCAGATTTATGCGGACCACAGAACAAGATACATGCAGTCAAAATCCAGAATGGTGCAGCCGCAGATTCCAACTCATGTCAAGACTCAAGCAAAGTGCGGAACGCACATGGAATTGTGCGGCCGCAGAACCTACAAAAGGGCATTTTTGTCCGAAATTTCTAGCTTTTTATAAGTAGGCTAGTTTCACGAAATTAGGTCAAGTTTTGAATATTGGAACTCCTGTAGCCATATTTCCTTACTGTTTTAGGAAACTTTAGCTTACTTTGGTGATTTAGCATTGGATTTTTGTCTTTTAATCTTTGAATATGAGTTTTATCATCTTTTCTTCCTTGTTTTCTTCTATACCCATTATAAGTACGTAGATTCTTAACTAGGGTTATGACCGAACCCTAGTGTATAAACCTAATGGGTGTTTAATTTATGGCTTGTTTATGGTTGGGTGTTGATTATTTATCCATGTTCTTGCTTTTTATTGTAGAATTAATGGTTGCAAACATTAGTTCATGCCTATGTGACTTGGTCTCTACTTAAGAAAGAGAGACCTAGTCTAGGAAAACATAGCTAACAAGAATTTGAGATGAAATCAAGAGATTTACAGCCCCAGTTAAAGGGTTAAACATAGAGATAGTACAACCCGACTTGAGTATATTATCAACTATTTGGTTCAATACCCATTTGGACTTGAGAAAGCCAAATTGACAAATCACTCTCTTACCGAGAGGTATTGAGTGGGTACTTGAGTTTTGATAGCTATAATATACCCCGACCAACAAAACAAGCTTTAAAGTTACACTAGGCAAACACTTAGGTGAAGGTCATAGCCCTATGCTTTTTATCATATTTGAAAACAACAACAAAAACACAACTTCTTAGTTTCAATTATTTGTATTTCAATCGTAATTTAATTCAGAAGTAATAACAAACCATATTTTTGGAAGTGCAATTTAGATACTTCACATACTCAGTCCAAATATATACTACTTTATCCCATTCATATAGCGCCCAGTGGAATTCGACCTCGGCTCTTAGTTGGGTATTACTATTGCATTGACCGTTTCATAACCTTGAATAGAGGTGTGACTTGGACGAGATCAATGGCCATGGTGACAAGACCGAATGCAGCAGTTCCCCGAGTTAGTGAATCATCAGAGCATGTATTTGGCATTTGTAACATTTTTATACGAACTCCTTCACATCTTTTTCTATGTCGATCCAGTAATAGCCGACATCTCATCAACTTAGTGCAATTGTGCACTCAATGGCTCCTAAATTGGAAGATCCCAGCACTTTCACAATCCATTGTACCATTGGAAGTGCCGATATTGCTAAAGCTCTTTGTGACCTTGGGAAAACTATCAATTTAATGCCATATTCAGTTTTCAAGACTTTGGGAATTGGGAAACCACGATCCACATCTATGAGATTACAAATGGTGGATTGTAACATGAAGAGACCGTTGGGTATAATTGATGATGTGTTGGTTCGTGTTGATAAATTCATCCTCCGGGCGGATTTTGTCATTCTTGATTGTGAGGTTGACTATGAGATGGCAATTATTCTTGGGAGACCTTTCCTTGCTACGGGGAAGTATCTAGTTGATGTTGAAGGCGGAGAGCTTACTTTTCGGGCCGGTGATGAGAATGTGGTTTTCCATGTGTGTAAGTCTATGAGACAACCCAATAGCAGTGAGGTGTGTTCTTTCCTTGACTTGGTGACCGATGTGATTATTGATGTAACAAGTGCCGTGATTAATGTTGATGATACTTTGGAGGCCATCTTGCTCAATTGTGATGATTAAGAAATGGAGGGTTACGTGGAATGTGTGAATGCTTTGCAAGGAATGGGGTCATACTCTTATGAGTCCCGCAAATTGTCCTTGGATCTTGAGAATAGAACCACTCCTACAACAAAGCCTTCAATTGAGGAGCCTCTAATCTTTGAGTTGAAGCTATTGCCTCCATATCTTCAGTATGAATTTCTTGTCCATTCTTCTACTTTATCGTTATTCTTTCCTCTTTTTTGACTAACTTGCAGGTAGATTCCACATTAACGGTGCTAAAAACGAGGAAGAAAGCTACTGGATGGACTTTGGCAGATATTCGGGGGATAAGCCCCACATTTTGCACACAAGATCAACTTGGAGGAAGGTGCCAAACCATCTATTGAACATCAAATGAGACTCAATGAAGCCATGCAAGAGGTTGTCAAAAAGGAGGTCATCAAATGGTTGGATGTCGGGGTTGTTTACCCTATTTCTGATAGTTCCTGGACTTTTCCAGTGCAATGTTTCTTAAAGAAAGGGGCATAACAGTGGTCACCAATGACAAGAGTGAGTTGATTCTTATAAGAACGGTGACCAGGTGGAGAGTGTGTATGGACTATCGCAAGCTCAACAAAGTCACAAGGAAGGATCATTTCCCACTTCCCTTCCTTCATGAAATTCTTGATAGGCTGGTCGGTCGTGCTTTCTATTGTTTCCTTGATGGGTATTCCGGCTACAATCAAATTCTTATTGTTCCGGAGGATCAAGGGAAACCTACTTTCACATGTACTTATAGTACTTTTGCATTCTCGCGGATGCCATTTGGGTTGTGCAATGCACCAACAACTTTTCAAAGGTGTATGATGGCTATCTTCACGGACATGGTGGAAGATTTTCTTGAAGTCTTGATGGATGACTTTTTGGTGGTCGGGGATTCTTTGGATGATTGTCTAGAAAACTTGGACAAAGTGTTGGCAAGATATGAAGAAACAAATTTGGTGCTCAATTGGGAGAAATGTCATTTCATGGTTGAGGAGGGCATTGTCCTTGACCATAAAATCTTAAAGAATGGCAATGAAGTCGATAAGGCAAAGATTGAGGTGATTTCTAAACTTCCACCTCCAACTTCAGTCAAAGGAATGCAGAGTTTCTTAGGCCATGCGGGATTTTATCGTGGTTCATGAAGGACTTATCCAAAGTGGTAAACCCATTATACAAGCTTTTGGAGAAATATGCCAAGTTTCATTTCAATGATGATTGCATGAGAGCCTTTGAGTTGCTAAAGCTCAAGTTGACTACTACTCCCATCATTACCGCTCCAAGTTGGAGTGTTCCTTTTGAGCTTATGTGTGATGCAAGTGATGTAGCGGTGGGAGCCATTTTGGGGCAATGTATCAACAAGATCTTTCATCCGGTTTATTATGCAAGCAAGACAATGAATAGTGCCCAAGTCAACTACACCATTACGGAAAAAGAGCTCTTTGCCATTGTCTTTGCTATGGAGAAGTTTCGCCCGTACTTGATGGGTGCTAAATTCATTGTTCATACAGATCATGAGGCAGTCCATTTCTCATGAGCAAGAAAGATTCCAAAGCCCGTTTGATGAGATGGGCACTTTTGTTGCAGGAGTTTGATATTGATATCCAAGATTGAAAAGGGAGTGAAAACCAAGTAGGGGACCACTTGTCTCATTTGGAGGAGGAGGGGAGGCCGCATGTGGCCTTGAAATCAGTGACTCCTTCCCCGATGAGCAACTTTTTGCTATTTCTATGAAGGAGATGCCTTGGTTCGCGAATTTGGCAAATTATCTTGTGAGTGGTATCATTCCAGTTGAGTTCTCTTCAAACTAAAGGAAGAATCTCAAACGGCATTGTCAAGACTACTATTGGGATGAACCATACTTTTTTCGGATTTGTACGAATGGAGTGATTAGAAGATGTGTACCGGAGGAGAATCAAAGTGAAATTCTTGAGGCTTGTCATTCTTCACCTTATGGTGGTTACCATGGTGGAGCAAGAACATTGGCCAAAGTGTTAGGTTGTGGTTTCTATTGGCCCACTCTCTACAAGGATGCTAGTGATCTTGTCAAGTGTTGTGATGAATGTCAAAGGGCTAGTGGGATCTCAAAGAAGAATTAAATGCCCCTCACCAACATTTTGGAGATTGACATTTTCGATGTGTGGGTTATTGACTTCATGGGTCCCTTTGAGAGTTCTTGCAAAAACACTTACATCTTGGTCGCGGTTGATTATATGTCCAAATGGGTTGAGACTATTGCTTTGCCCAACAATGAAGCGGAAGTGTGGTGTCGTTTTGGAAGAAGAAATCTTTACAAGATTTGGTACTCCAAGGGCTATCATAAGTGATGGGGGATCACATGTTTGCAACAAAGCTTTTGATACCTTACTCACCATGCATGGTGTCACTCATAAAATGACGACCCCCTATCATCCTCAAGCAAGCAGTCAAGTGGAAGTCTCCAACCGGGAGATAAAGAGTATTTTTTCCCCAACAGTAAATACTAACCGGACGGATTGGTCCAAGAAACTCGATGATGCTCTATAGGCTTATAGGACGGCTTTTAAAACACCGATTGGAATGTCTCCATACCGGTTGGTGTTCTAGAAAGCTTGTCACCTTCTGGTTGAACTTGAGCACAAAGCCATGTGGGCTTTAAAGAAGTTAAATCTTGAGTGGGATGTCGCCTCAAACTTAAGGGTGGCACAATTGAATGAGCTAGATGAATTCTGGTACCATGCCTACACAAGTTCGTCGCTATACAAGGATAAGATGAAATACATCCATGACAACTACATTCGGAACAAGGAGTTTAATGAAGGTGATCTTGTGTTATTGTTCAATTCTCGGTTACGGATGTTTCTGGGAAAATTGAAGTCTAAATGGAGTGGTCGTTCGAGGTTGTGGGTGTGACGTCCTTTGGTGTATTGGACTTGAAGAATAAAAATGATGAAGTGTTTAGAGTCAATGTCCATCGGGTGAAACATTATGTGGGAAAAGTTTCTGATGGCCATGTCATGAAAGTGATTCATTTAGTAACAATGGCAATCTGCATCGTGTCGCGATGTTAAATCAGGTGCTTCTTGGGAGGCAACCCATGTTTCTTTTTCTTTCTCTTTTTTTAGATAAGTCTTGTTTTTTGCTAACTGGTTTTGAAGTGTTACAGGAATGATGTGCTTTGCAGTAACTATGCTCAGAAAAATAGGCTAAGTGTGGAAAAAGTGTGGACCGCACAAATTTAAGTGCCACAGCAGAAAGAGATCTGTGGCCGCACAATTCTTGTGCAGACCGCACAACTAGATGTAACAAAAAAACATGCACACTCTCTGAAGATTGCCTGTCCAAGAAATGGCCAAAGTGCGGCTGCAGAATTGTGCGGTCCGCACATAAAATTGCGGCCGCACTAAAAAATGAGCGGACCGCACAATCATCAAAGGGTAAAAGTGGTAATAGGTAAGCAGTGCAGACCGCACACAAAATTTTGCGGCCGCACTCAGCTCGTGAATCCTTGGCCTAACCGGTCACCTATAAATAGTTCCTCCTTACCACTATTCAAACTTTACTCTCTCTGAACATTTGACACTAAGGCAAGAACAATGCACTCAACTATTTCAAACAGCTCATACTCATTTCATAATCTTTGATTCTTCATTGCATCACTACATTACTGAAAATGGTTAGATCTCGGGGACAAGGTGATACATCTAAGGGGAGGGGTGAACCCTACCAAGGCCGAGGTAGGGGTACCTTACCACTCTCTGCACAAAGAATTGCAGGCAAAAAGCCAACAGCCGGGAGAGCTCCAGAGCCTGCTGAGTCCAGCTCATATGTCCCGTATAGGAACGCATTAGAAGGCAATTCAATGCAAGAATAACCTGATGCACGGTCTCAACCAAGGCACCTTTCGGGGAGGTTCCAACTCAAAGATTAGCCTTCCATCTCAGCTAGCTCTTCTGAGGGTTCGAAAGAGAGTTCAAAGCCCTCATCTACTCATGCCCCCGCCGCACCAGTTACAGTTGATGATGATGATGATATTCCGGATGAGGGTAAAGGGGGAGATACCTGAGTTGCCGTCCTTGAGAGGTCGAAGAAGAAGGAGGTTTGGGAAGATAGATTCGTGAGCATGACTGCTTTCAACAGGTTCCGAGAGTGGTGGCCTCAGAGATCACTCACACTTGAGCATCGATGTGTTTTGAAAGATTTGGATAGATACAACCCGAATGTGGCAAGACAATTTCGGGAGATAAAAAGGTGGACATGCTTCAGTCAAGCTGTGGTGGATGCCAAGGAGCACTTAGTTCGGGAATTCTACGCCAATGTGGTGCATATCAAGATGGGGACTAAGGTGACTATAGTGAGGAACCTAAAAGTTCGATTTGATCAGACCTCACTGAACACATATTTAGGGCTAGAGGATGTGGAGCCGGTACAATACTTGGAGAAGTTTCAAATGGGTGTTGCAGCTCACCCTAGGCTAGCTGAGATCTTGGCAGCCCCAGGACCTCCACCACCATATATCACAACAGGGATTCCCATTCAGCGGAACACCCTCAACTTTGAATCAAGGGGTTGGCAAACATTTGTGCGCAGTCGAATAAATCACAGCCGGAATGAACACAATCTCCTAGTCCCACGGGCAGTCCTAGTTTCCCCATCATGGCCGGGTACCCGATCAATATGGGTGCCATCATGTCGGCCAAGATGTCTCTGGATGGTAGGCAGGGTAAGAGCTCCTACCCGTATCCAAACACTATCACAGAGTATCTTACGGATGTGGGAGTGGAGTCAAAGGTTTTTGATTCAAAGGTTTGGGCGAAGCAACCCTTCTCATGGTATTCTTTGAAGGACCTGAAGAAAAAGGTCAGCCAACTACTACCGTGGGCCAGTCTGATGAGCCTTCGGTGGTGGTTACAGCTTCAGCAACCATATCTTCCACAACAATCGGGACTTCTAGCAGTACAGCTGCCATACCTCCACCTACATCTTCAGGGCAATCAACATCAGTTCCTTCATCTTCTACTTATCCACTTACGGCGTTGTGAGACTCTCAGACACTAGTGAGTCTCAACAACTGGATACAGACAGCTATTGCAAAGATGTCTGACTTATCTAGTGCTATTGCAGCCCAGACTTCTACCCCAGCTCCCCAGATTCCTCTGACAATAGAGGAGACTTTGAAGAAGATTCTGGAGAACCAGAAGACCATCATGGATACCTTGGTGGCACATGGGACATCAATTGAGGAGCTTGGGAAGCAGTTGAAGAAGATGAGGAAATCCCAGGCTTCAAATAAATCAGTTGACAGGTTGAGACGGGAGGTGACCAAGATAGAAGCCGCTGGAGATCTTGCACTTGACTTGTTGATGGAGACAACTCCACCAGTACCAGTTGACCCATCATCATCATCAGTATCAGTGGCACCAGCTAGCCAGTCTAAGGAGCTAGACCTCGATGCCCACACTGATGAGGCGGTGTGACAGATGTTCGCCAACTTAGCTACTCCTCGTGTAGAGGATGATGAGATCTAGTTGGAGGAGCCTAAGGGCGATGACGTTACTAGGGACACAGAGGTGTCCAAGACCACATAGGGAGTCCTCTATACTCTTTCCCTTCATGTGGCCGCAATCCAAAATTGTGTGGCTGCAGATTCCAACTCCTGTCAAGACTCAATCAAAGTGTGGACCGCACATAGAATTGTGCGGCCATAGAACCTCGAAAGGGCATTTTTGTCCAAAATTTTCAGCTTTCTATAAATAGGCTAGTTGTCCGAAATTAGGTCAAGTTTTGAATATTGGAACTCATGTAGCCATTTTTCCGTACTGCTTTAGTCAACTTTAGCTTACTTTGGTGATTTAACATTGGATTTTTGTCTTTTAATCTTTGAATATGAGTTTTATCATCTTTTCTTCCTTGTTTTCTTCTATACGCATTATGAGTAGCTAGATTCTTAACTAGGGTTGTGACCCAACCCTAGTGTGTAAACCTAATTGGTGTTTAATTTATGGCTTGTTTATGTTGGTTGTTGATTATTTAGCCATGTGTTTGCTTTTTATTGTAGAATTAATGTTTGCAAACATTAGTTCATGCCTATGTGACTTGGTCTCTACATGAGAAAGAGACTTAGTCAAGAAAAACTTGGCTAACAAGAATTTGGTATGAAATCAAGAGATTGATAGTCCCAATTAAAGAGTTGAACCTAGAGATAGTAAAACCCGACTAGAGCATTTTATCAACTATTTGGTTCAATACCCATTTGGACTTAACAAAGCCAAATTGGGCAAAATCACTCTCTTACGGAGAGGTAATGAGTGGTTACTTGAGTGTTGATAGCTATAATACACCCCGACCAATGAAACAAGCTTTAAAGTTTATAAACCACTAGGCAAACACCTAGGTGAAGGTCATAGCCTTAGGCTTTTTATCATATTTTAAAACAACAACAAAAACACAACTTCTTGGTTTCAATTATTTGTATTGCAATCTTAGTTTAATTTAAAAGTAAAAACAAACCATATTTGTGGAAGTGCAATTTAGATATTTCACGTACTCAGTCCAAATATATACTACTTTATCCCATTCATATAGCTCCCTGTGGAATTCGACCCGGACTCTTTGTTGGGTGTTACTATTGAATCGACCATTTCATAACCTCGAATAGAGGTGTGACTTGGACTAGATATATAGCCATGGTAACAAGATCGCATGCAGTAGTTCCCCCGGTTGGTGAATCATCGGAGCATGTCTTTGGCATTTGTCACATTTTCGTACAAACTCCTTCACATATTTTTACATGTCGATCCAGTAATAGCCGACTCTGATCACCCTTCGAACCTATGATTCGGCTCCTGAATGATTTCCACAGGTGCCTCGTGGACTTCCCTCAGAACGTACTTGGTATCTCCTGGTCCCAAACATATCGCTAGCGGGCAATCAAACTTACTTCTAAACAAAGTTCCGTCCTCGGACAAGCTGAATTGGGCTGCTTTCGTGCGCATGTCCCTCAATTCTTTTGGATATGAGGGTAGTTTCCCGGTCTTCAAATACTCTACGTATTTATTTTCCAATCCCAAGTTAGTTTTGTTGAGTTTATTTCGGCGTGACCTTCTTCTACTACAGATCTCAAGAGTTGTACGACTTCCCCCAGGTTGAGCTCGTCGTCTTCGACTGACGAGACTAAGTCTGCAAGTACATTGGCTTCACTATTTTGATCTCGAGGTACGCGATGCAAAGTCCACTCTTTGAACCGATGTAATGTTACCTGCAACTTATCCAGGTTCCTTTGCATCTATTCTTCTCTGACTTCAATTGTTCCATTAACTTGATTCACCACAAGGAGGGAGTCATACTTAGCTTCGATCATCTCAGCCCCCAGCTTTTGGCCAGTTCGAGACCTACAACCATGGCCTCATATTCGGCCTTGCTATTAGTCAATTTAATAGTTCTAATGGATTGTTTAACTATATTGTCTGTGGGTAGCTTCAGTACGATGCCAAGTACGACCCATTTGCGTTCGATGCACCATCCGTAAGGAGTGTTCAAATTCCTGAAGACGTACCCGAGTTAACTAACAACTCTCTTTCGACCTCGGGTTATTAGGGTCGGCGTGAAGTCGGCCACAAAATCTACCAAAATTTGAGACTTAATGGCCATCCGGGGTCGATACTGAATACCGTACCCGCTGATTTCTACGGCCCATTTGGCCATTCGTCCCGAGAGTTCGTGTTTATGCATTATATTTCACAATGGGTAAGTTGTCACAACACATAAAGGGTGGCACCGACAATACGGTTTCAGTTTCATAGAGGCGCTTAGCAAAGCGAGCGCTAATTGTTCTAGGTGAGGATACCTAGTTTCGGCCTTACCTAAGGTCCAGCTAACATAATAAATTGGAAATTGCATACCTTGTTCTTCCCGAACTAAGACTCCACTTACTGTTATTTTCGATACTGCCAAATATAAGTATAGTTGCTCCTCTGACCTCAGCGCATGAAGTAGTGGCAGGTCGATAAATATCGCTTAAGTTCTTCCAATTACTATTGGCATTCCGGGGTCTATGTGAAATTATTTTTCTTCTTCAATAACGAGAAAAATTGATGGCTCTTATCGGAGGACCTCAAGATGAATCGCCCCAGGGTGGTTACGCGCCCGGTTAGCCTTTTCACGGACTTCACATTGTCCACTATCATGATATCCTCGATAGCTTTGATCTTGTTGGGGTTGATATCGATTCCTCGATTGGATACCATGAACCCGAGATATTTACCTTATCCAACTCTGAACACACATTTTTCCTGATTCAGCTTCATGTTGTACTTCTTCAATATACTGAAGGTTTCCTGCAAATACTTTAAATGGTCCTCTGATTGCGGGGACTTAACTAACATATCGTCAATGTAAACTTCCATGGATTTCCCTAGTTGTTCTTCGAACATCCATTTTACTAGACGTTGGTAAGTGGCACCTGCATTTTTTAATCCAAATGGCAGTATGTTATAGCACTATGTGCCATACGTGGTGATGAAAGAGATCTTTTTTTTTTATCATTCGGGTTCATTCGTATTTGGTTGTATCCGGAGTAGGCATCAAGAAAACTAAGTATCTCGTGGCCGTTCGTGGCATTTATCATGCGATTGATGTTAGCCAAAGGGAAAGAGACCTTGGGGCATGCCTTATTTAAGTCCTTGTAATCTACACACATTCTCAGTTTGTTCCCTTTTTTGGGACTACTACTACGTTTGCTAGCCATTTTGGGTATGACTTCCCGGATGGATCCTATTTTAAGGAGTTTAGTTACCGCGTCCTTGATGAAAGCATGCTTGATCTCAGACTGGGTTCTCCTTTTCTACTTGACCGAATGAAATTTTGGGTCCAAGTTCAGCTTGTGAGTGGTGATCTCCAGTGGGATTCCTATCATGTCGAGATGGGACCAAGTAAAACAATCCATGTTAGTTATAAGAAATTGAATGAGTTTTTTCCTGAGCTCGGGAGTTAACCCCATGCCCAGGTATACCTTCTGATCGGCCAGATATTTAGTCACTATGACCTGCTCCATCTCTTCAACCATTGATTTAGTAGCGTCAGAATCCTGTAATCATCGTCTTCATCAGTCCCCTGCTTGTCCGGTTGGGTCGAGGCTGGCATCGGCCATTGCTATTTGGCTTCCTATTTTGCTTTTGAACCTGGCTCCTTTGTCGATGAGAGTGTTGATATTGGAATTACTTCATCGACAACAAACATTTCCTTTGCGGCGGGTTTCTCCCTGTAGATCATTTTAATCCTCTCTGGTGTTGGGAATTTTAATACCTAGTGAAGGGTCGAGGGCACAACCCTCATGTTGTGGATCCACAGTCTCCCGAATAGGGCCGTTGTACCTCATGTCCCCTTTGATCACATAAAACTTGGTCTCCGGGATGGTTCCGGCTGCATTTACCTGCAACGTTATTTCTCCCTTAGTAGTTTCACAAGCCATGTTGAATCCGTTTAGCACTCAGGCTGCAGGCAAGATTTGGTCCTGTAGTCCGAGTTGTTCTATGAACCTCGATCGAATGATCTTGGCCAAGCTACCTGGATCAATTAACACACATTTAACTCGAGATTTATTCATGAGTATAGATATTACCAGTGCATCATTATGGGGCTACATGATTCCTTTTACGTCATCGTCGGTGAAAGACAAAGTTCCTTTAGGTATATAATCTCAAGTCTGTTTCTCCCTCGTAATGGATATTTTGGTGTGTTTTAACATCGTACCTTGAGAAACATCAACCCCTACGATGATCATATAAATGACATGCTGCGAATCTTCTTGATCGGTTTGTTTATTGGAGTCTCTATTTCTAAAATTATTTTTTGCTCGGTCACTTAGAAATTCCCAAAGATGCATGTTGTTGAATAAATGAGCTACTTCTTCTCTCAATTGTCGACAATCCTCCATTCTGTGGCCATGAGTGCGATGATATTTTGCACATTTGATTGGGATCTCTTTGGGCTTGATCAGTTTGTAAAGGTTGAGGTCTTTTGGTATTTTTGATGCATCCGATAGCCGATACGATAGAAGCTGCATCAACATTAAAGTTGTACTCTGATAATCGCGGTGCTTCTTTAAGTTGGATAGGCTTGTAAAGTTGTTCTTGCTCATGAGCCCTCGAGAGTTCTGGCCTCGATCACTTCTCCTTTCATTTCATAAAGAATTTTGCCCAGATCCGCTACTTCTACAATCTCCATTATATGGCTGGTATCAATCCCTATTCAACCTCGATTCTCGATCAATATCTCTCTTGATTCTATCGACGGGTCTGACAGGATAAACAAACCCGTAAGGAGCCCCAAGTTGATCGTCTTCAACCCTGATCTTTGATTGGTACTGATTATGCACATCGGCCCAAGTAACAACCGGGTATTCTATCAGGTTATGCTTCAACTGCTGTGAAGCCACCGACCTTTGAACATTGAGTCCTTAGGTGAAAGCTTGAACAACACAATTATCAACGATAGGTGGCAGGTCCATCCATTCCATTTGGAATCGAGACACGAATTCTCTGAGCATTTCGTTGTCCTTCTACCTTACCTTGAAAAGGTCCGACTTTCTGGTCTCAACCTTGATGGCCCCGGCATGTGCCTTTACGAAAGAATCTACAAGCATAGCAAATAAGTCAATAAAATTAGGTGGTGAATTGTGATACCATATCATAGCTCCCTTTGACAGGGTCTCTCCAAATTTCTTCAGTAAGACAGATTCGATCTCATCATCATCTAGATCATTCCCTTTGATAGTGCATGTATAAGAGGTGATATGCTCGTTCAGATCGGTTGTTCCATTGTATTTAGGAATCTCGGGCATGCGGAAATTCTTGGAGTTAGGCTTGGGAGCTGCACTTGGGGGAAAGGGTTTTTGCACGAACTTTTTGAAATCCATGCCCTTCATATCGGCGGTGCTCCGGGGATTTGATCACCCTGGAGTTGTAAGTTTTCACCTTCTTGTTGTTTTCCTCAATCTTCTTTTCCCCTGGCTCAATTCATTTTGTCAGTTCCTCGAGCATCTTCATGATTACAAGATTAGTCCCTCGTTCTTTCTCGTTTGATTCTGTCGAGACCGATTCAACTCTGTGGACAACTTCCTGAGACGTCTCGGGCTCAACCCTACTCGGAGGGTGACTCTGGTTCTAGAGCTGGTCTATCACTGCCTATTGAGCCTTCAACATTTCGAAGATCACCCACAGGTTGATTCCGCCGTCTTCACCGCCATGTGTGCTTTGAGCGGCTGATCGAACATCCTTACGGATGCTCTCTTCGATATTAGCGGCCAAATTTGCGTTGATGGGTACATGTGAGTTAACATCGATTGGATCTACAGTTGGGACTCCATCGATATCAACCGAGGGTACGTCGTTCCCCGGTGCTATGTTATCATTTTTCGCCGAGGTGGCCGAAATTGTTATCAACATATAGGGGTGTTGACTGAGAGTTTGCCATTTTGGTCCTGGAATCGAAGATATTCCAAAGAACAAGTGTAAAATAGTAAATGTTATGAAAGTTTGTACCAGGTAACCATTATGCAAAACTATTTACCCTCAAAATCAGATAAGAATTGAATTTATATGCGGTTTTAATGATACGTGATATAACTTGATAAAATTAAGAAAACAGACTCATATAGAAATTACGATAAGAAATTAAGTGCAAACCACACGAATTGAACAGTCTTAGCCTTAGAGTTTGATCACCCTCGAGCCAAGAAGTGCCTCGATCGATGTCAAAACAGAATAATAAAATAATAAGAGCTTGAAATAACAAGGTATTGCTTTTTATGCCTTTCGCAATGTGTTTTATAAAAGATCAAACCCCCCTTTATATAGTAGGGGTGTCCTACTCTTGATACAATTCTATACAAGGTAAAAAAATCTCATGATTTGCTAATTAATCGGTCTCTCCTTGTTACGTGCCGAGATTTTTGCCATAATCTCCAATCAATCGCCGATATTTCGGTCTTCCATTATTTGGCTTGGCAAATTTCCCTCGATCCTGTTCGGTCTCGATCTTGTTTGGTCCTGGGGTCACGAGGTCGATGATTTAACTTCACGCCTTGGTTCGATATAACCTGAGATTGAGCTTTGACCTGCCATGTTTCAGTATCTATTGGTCACACAATCGGCGAACCCGGTTTCTACCGTATACAACCACCATAAGTTTTGTTCTCAGGTTAAAGCTAAAAGAAAACTTCCTTCACGTTTTGAAACACCACTCAAACTTGCAAACTGCTTTATGATTCTAGGAGTTCAACATAGAAAGGATTGACATGTTTGTTTACCAAAGTTAAGGATATAATACTCTTGCTGTTTGGTCAGACAGGTAACTATATATATATATATATATATATATACGTCGACTAAATAATCTTGTTATTAATTAGTAATTCCAATGTTATAATCTTAGGTAGAACTCGTTCGAGAACCAGACTACGAAAAAATGAGACCCATAAGCGACCTAAACCGCGTAGTGGCTTGGTTTGAACCGATTCCAGAATTTTTTATTGCTAGAATCGAGACCAGTTCTTGACCGGACACCGCAAAATAATAGTCGACAATTGTATATTTTTTGTATATTAATACATAATATTCATATGATATACGCATTCTATACATAACTAGTATATAGTTTTTATATACTTGAATGGGTTAAAAATGGTTAGTAATAGTTGGGCGAATGACTAAGTGACATGTGGAACTAAAGACAGGTGGAACGTGAGTAAGCAAACAGCTGGCACCGGATGCAAGCATGTGACCGCTGCTGAATCAATGTCGAAGACAAAGTAGCCGATAACAACAATTTAAAATATTGACATTAGATAGCATTCAATAAGCAGTTATTCCAGAGAATATCTGTATTCATAGCTAACCGTTATGCAGCCATGAATGATGGTTTTATTCACATCCAAGAGGACCTTGATTTGGGGATCTTGTCTCCCTGAATAAAGCTATAAATAGGGGAATCAGCATCATTTGTAGACACGAAACATTCCGTACGAAAAAGCTATAATCTGCTCTCATTCTATAGAACTACTTTCTTTATTTTATTCTTAATTTTGTTCTTGCTACTGCTATCGGGGAAGCTAAACACTTATCAGGCTTGTATTTACTTTAATTTTCTTTCAAATTCTTATTTCTGTTCTTATTCATTTCGTAGTTTTGGATCAAACCGATTTATTTGTCTATAAATCACGTTATAAATTTAACTGTACTATTTTACAAGTAAAATATTTTGCGCCTACCATGGGGCATAGAAAATTGTATAATTTCTTTGATCCATTCATATGTTACTAAGAAATTTTGATTCATTTCTTTGAAAAAAGAAAAATCAAATTTGGCAGCAACAATGTCAACAATGTCTATAATATTGGAGCACATAATGAACGTGAATGTTGTTACATCTATGTTTTAATGATGGAAAAATAACTTACTTCTGTTGTAGGAAATCAAATCCAAAAAAGATGTCAACAGAAAAGAATGAAAGAATCAAAAAGCAAAAGACAGAAAGCTAAGAGAGAAGAGGAAAGCGAGAACCTGTTGAAGATCCAGAAGCAAGGATTAAGGAATCAATCACGCTCATGATTACAAGCATCATGAAGAATAAATATTTGGTCCTATTTATTTACGAAAATTAAGGAAAATCATATCAGTCAATCTGTGTGGAAGATTTGCTGAGAATATTCAATCACGACATTCAAGGAAACAACAGTCATCACGCTTCATTTCAAGGTTCAAGTATAGGAAGTTCCTCCCTTATTCTTGGAAAGAATCAAATCAAGATTCATTCTAAGTATCAACTCCCTTGGGTTGCCCATTTTTTAAAGATTCGAACATATCAAATAAGACTCACCCTCAAATCGTATAAATGCAGCAAAAGGCTTAACAGAAGGGATATACTTTAATCGAACCATTACCAATCTTTTTGTTCTACTCTAAACAAGCATTGTAGTCTACTCTAAATTTACTGTGTAATTATTGGAGAGAAGAAATAGAGAAAAGAATTACTGGGGATGCGTTGTACCAAAACTTAGAGAAATACTTACACAGAGAAGAAGATGTTGGTGTATGTTCAACAACATTAACACACTTGTACCAAAAATTTCAAGGAACTAAAAGAGAACTCCCTTGCAACCCAAGGGGACTAGAGTAGGATTCATATTGAATCTGAACCAGTATAAAATATCTGGTGTCATTTATTTTCAGCAATTATTTTCTGTATTTGCTTTACATCTACCTCACATCAATGATTAAGTCGACTAACGGTAAAATCAGTCAACTACCTCATTAAAGAAAAGAACGGATAACAATTAGCCCCTCTTGCACTTTCAATTGGTATCAGAACAGGTCTCATATCTTTACTCTTTTGCTTAATAGCTAGTGAAAAGATCCTGTCAAACCAAATAATTGTTGGGTCACTATTTCAAGAAGGGACATCTTAGGTAAGGCCGCCATATTTCAATGAACAACACTTATCCCATTGGAAAGTTCGCATGGAAATATATATAAAGTCCTATGACATCAAGGTATGACGTGTAATTAAAAAGGGAGATTATCCACTTTCAGCAGCAAAGTCTGACAAGAAAGCTGAAGGACAATCATTCACTGATCTAGCAGATATAGATGACTACTCTGATGAGAAAATGATACTAATCTAAGTTAATGCCAAGGCATGAAATCTGTTACATAATACATTAGTGGAGAAGATTATGAGAAAATTTCAAGTTGCGACATCGCCAAGGAAATATGGAACAAACTGGAAGTTACCTATGAAGGAACAAGCAAAATGAAAGAAACGAGGATAAATCTGTTGATTCATGATTACGAACTCTTTGAAATGAAAGAGGACAAATCTATTGAAGAAATGTTTGCATGATTCAGCAAAATCATTAGGGATATGAAAGCTTTTGGTAGACCATACTCCAGTGGTGAACAAGTTTGAAAATTTACTCCGTCCGTTTGAATATAGATGATGTAATTTGACTTTATAAAAGATTAAGAAGAAAAAAAAGACTATAAAAATATGTGGTCCTAAAAGCTTAAGGGGCAAAAGCTTTGTGGGGCCATGACATTTGTGTAGCTATAAAAGCTTCTCATGAAATGTAAAGTGGGTAAAATAAAAAAATTAAAGTTAAATTATTTCTAAATATAGAAATTTGTTATTCTTTTTTGAATAGACTAATAAGGAAAGTGTGTCATTTAAATTAAAACAGAGGGGTTAGAATTTTCCCCACTACATGGCAGACAAAAGTGTTGCACTTGAATCTCAAGATCTGAACAAACTATCATATGATGAACTGCACGGAGACCTTATAGCTTTGAAAACACATCTAAAAAAATGTGTCCAGGAAGAAAAGAAGAAAACCGTTGCTTTCAAATCCACGACTGAAGGATCTGAGAACGAGAATGATGATGATGTAGAGGCATTGAAAGAAGAAATTTCCATGGTGTTGAGAAGTATGAATGGATTGATGAGAAGATATAGAAATACAAAAAGGGGAAGAATGTCATCCATAAGAACCAGACAATACAATGAACAGGACAAAAATGAAGGAAAATGCTATGAATGTGGAAAGTATGGCCATGTTCAAGCTGAATGTCCGGATCTCAAAAGAAAAGTCTCTACAGATTTCAACAAAAACAAATCCTTCGAAAGCTAGAGTGATGAAGGCAGCTTAGAACATGAAAAAATTTCAAATTTATGTTTCATGACCATTTTAGAACATAATATGAATAAATACTCAGGTTGTTGGCCCGATGAAAGATGTATCAGACGATGACAACAAGGAAGAGACTGAAAATGCTTCATGGCATGCAGTGATACAAGTGAGGTAAGACATTATAACTGTGAAAGATGTAATTAATTGCAGGATATTCTTGATCTTACCCAATGAAAGTCTAAAAAATTCTAAATAAATTAAAGAGACTCAATAAGCAAAAGAAAGACCGGAACATAAACTTGAAGTCAGTGAAATCAAAAGAGATGTTCTTCAAGAAGAGGTTCAGGAATTGCAATTGTAACTTAATGGCATGCGCAAATCCACCAGTCACAGTTCCGTCAGGTCTCACCAAGCTATTTATAAGTCAACTGGAAAAAGGCTTGTTGGAAATGAAACTACCAGCAAAGATACGACTAGTATATCCAGTGAAATTAATAGAACTCAAATATTGCTAGATGGATCTAGAAGCCTAATAATGGCCCTGATATTAATAGAACTAAACAAAAAGGACTCAAGCAAGCTTGGGTACCTAAAAGAAGGTAATAATCTTTCTTCAAACACCACAGGAAGAGTCGAAAAGAAAAGTGGTACTCGACAGTGTGTGTTTCAGTCACATGATGGGCGATAAAAATTTATTCAAAAAAGTCACCAAAATCAATGGAGAAAATATCAAGTTTGGTGATGACTTAAAAGGAAAAATTGTTGGTACCAGAACAGTTCCATTTAATAATAACTGTGACATTACTGAAGTTTATCTTGTGGACTGACTGAATTATAATCTGCTAAGCATCAGTCAACTATGTGACTCTGGATATAAAGTAAAATTCAAGAAAATTGGTTTTGCTATTGAAGATGAATCAGGTAAAATCATTCTTCCAGGATGAAGATATGGAAATGTCTACATCTTATATTGCATATCTGAAGATACTTGCCTTTGGCACAATAAACTTAGTCATGCTAGCATGCATCTGATTGAAAAACTGTCTAGACATAATATGATGACCCGCTAGGTCATTTTGAATTCTAGCCCTTATTTCAATGTTTCAAGACCTCAATTAGCTCTGTTTAGTGTTTCTCCACTTGCTTGTGCAGTCTGTGTCTTTTACCGAAAAGGTTTTACGTGAAAAATTGAAGAAAATATGAATTTTAGCTTTAAAAATGATTTGAGTTGACTACGGTCAATTTTTTACTAAACATGATCGGATTAGTATTTTGATGATCCCGGTGGGTTCGTATCATGATTTTGGACTTGGGCATATGCCCGGAGTTGAATCCTGAAGTCCATAACTTGCTTTGATGTGATTTGTTGAAAACTAGTAATTTGAAGGTTTAAATAATTTTGAAGTTTGACCGTAGGTTGACTTTATAGCTATCGGGTTCGTATTTTGGTTCCAAAACTTTTTATTGGTTCATTTTACTATTTAAGACTTGTCTGCAAAATTTGGTACAAACGGAGTTGATTTGATAGGATTCGGACTCTCGGTTGTGAATTTGAAAGTTCTTGAGTTTCTTTGAAACTTTCATGTATTTTGATGTCTGATTCGTAGTTTTAGGTTTTATTTTGGTATTTTGATCACGCGAGCAAGTTCGTATGATGTTACTACACTTGTGCGTATGTTTGTTTTTGGAGCCTGAGGGGCTTGAGTTAGTTTCGGATAAGCTATGGGCCATTTTGAACTTGAAGGACTGCTGGTTTTTGCTATTGTTGGTGTCTGAAGTTTTGTGCTTTGCGATCGCCAAGGGGAACTTGGGGTTAGGGTTAGGGTTGGTTTTATTTATTCATCGCGAACACGGTGGCATGGTCACAAACGCGAAGCACTAGAGGGCTTACCCTTTGCAAATGTGACCATCCTCCCACGAAAGCGTACGTTTATGGAGTCTGGGAGGGGATCTTCTTGATGTTCTACGCGAACGCGAGCCTGTGCTTGTGAAGGCGAAGGCTAGGGGGGACAGGCCATCACGAAAGAGAACAACATCTCGCAATCGTGAAGGCCATTTGGGCTACAAAGCTTCGCGATCACGTCAGGTGTCTCGCAAACACGATAAAGACCTGACCGATTACAAGAATACCAGCTACAATACCTATTATCCAAAGAGGAATCCTTCCAGTAGTATTAGCCATTTACCCTACTTGCCTCCAGATTTAATCAAGTGGTCATGCTAGAGACATTAACAGTCATGGATAATTAAATTATGAGATCCTTCTGAATGAGCTAAGAGAATCTTATTGATTCTCTTTCGTTTTCTTAATTAAAGAAATAATTGAAAAATAAAATAGCAAGTACAAAAATGAGTAATAACCCCCAGAAGAGACTGGTACAATTCAATTCAACATTTTGTTCGTTCGGGTTTGATTGTGTTGTAGCTCTATAATTCGGATCAAGTTTATCGTTGGATGAACTGCATTGCTGATATTGATCCAAAAAAACAGACGGTAGGTATACCTAGACCATGAACAGCCAACCATCATACTGTAAAATTGGATAGGTTCGATCTATAGTCATTAGAGCCTCCTAAAATGATCTACTAAATTCATCGAGTTGTTCCAAAGGTTCAAAACGGTCAGTTATTGATGGAATTCCTTATCAGCTCTTTGTAAATACTTGTTTGGTCGAGGACTTCCAAACACATCGTAGGCTAAACCAGTGCTGACAAATAACCAACCCATAATGAATAAGTAAGGTATAGTAATGCTATGAATGACTAAATATTGAATACTGGTAATAATATTAGCAAACGAACGTTCTCCTATGCTTCCAGACATGTTGAGCTCCACATATTCTTGTACAGTCAAAGAAGATCGATTCCGTAAAAGATGAGATCAGTAAATGACAATTCACTAAAATTTCATCTTTGTGAGATCGTCAATATTGTACCGAGGGCGTCTTTAGAGTATACCAAATCAGTATAGCTATGCTTCTTCTGACACAGCAACACATTGTAAGAATCCGTTGGGCCTTCCAATATCAATAGGTTGATTGTTTCGCTCATGTATCTTCCTAAAGAAAAAAAGATCTTTGAGAGTTGTTTCCTGAATCCGATAGAGAGTACTTGGGTTCTCCCAATAACTAAAAAGTGTAGCATGCTTGAATCTAACTGGGGTTCGCGTTGGTGGAGGAACTGGATCGAAAAAAAGAGGGATTTTAGTAGTAAGATATCTAATGAAAGTGATTTAAAACAGCCCAAAGTCAAGATTTATCCCATTTTTCACCATTTTTCAAGTTTGAGCTCGGCCTAGAGGCGATTTTGAAGAGGTTTTTCATCCTAAATTCATAGGTTAGTAGATTTTAACTTTTTTTTCTTATATTTCCATAAACACCCATTGAATTTAACCTTAATCTATGCTTTTTTATGGTAGAAGTTTGGGATTTAGGTGGAAATTGGAGATTTTGAGAAATTGAGATTTAGACCTCAAGTTGAGGTCAAATTTCGAAACTCATCACATAACCGGGATCGAGGGTGAATGTGCAATTAGGTTTTGGTCCAAATCTCGGGTTTTGACCAAGCGAGCCTAGGGTTGACTTTCGTTGACTTTTTCCAAAATCATTAAAGATTGAATTTTTTCCACTTTTGAATAGTTTCTAAAGCTTATTTTTAATTATTTGAACTATATTTGGTTATATTTGATTGGTTTGGAGGCTAATTCTAGAGGAAAAATGGTGATTGAGCATTGATTTGATTTTGGAAGTGGGGTAAGTATCATGGTTAACCTTGACTTGAGGGATTAGGACTTGTTGGTCTATTTGCTACGTGTTTTATATGTGGGGAAACCGTATATGTGAAGTGACGAGTAATTATGTGTTGTCATTAGGTTAAAGCATGCAGGTGGAACTTCTTTCTTTGTATTTCGTTGTTTTTTAATTATGTTATCCATTCTTAGGTTAGATTATCACATTCTTAACTACTCATTTAGTATTTATTGCTTATTTTAAATATGTTGAATATTTTGGAAATTGAAGTGTCATGACCCTAAATCTGGACCCGGTCGTGATGGCGCCTCTCGTGAAGACAAGGCCAACCGACACATTCTCATTCCAATCTTAAGCAATAAAACAATAAGTATTAAGTAGTAAACATGATAAAATCTCAAAAATAAGCAGTTAACAGTGTAATTTGCAGAAAAACAAATCCAACACAGCCCGATACCGGGGTGTCACTAGTCATGAGCATCTACTAAGGTCCGAATACAACTATTGTAAAAAATGTACTAAATACAGTCTAATGGAATCAAGAGGGAGAAAAGCAATAATGCGAACGTCGGGCAGCTACCTTACTAAACTCCGATGACTCTGCCTCTGAGAAACCAATACCCGCTACCGGGTTCAGAAATACCTGAATTTGCACACAAGGTGCAAGGAGTAAAGTGAGTACTTCTAACTCAGTGAGTAATAAAAATAAATAAAAATTGAGTGATAGGAAATCGTGAAGAGTACATTAACATGATGTATAGAAGTAGTACAAAATCAGTGAGAATGCAATGAAACTGTGAAATCTCTTAAGAACCTTAACTCAGTTTAAACTTCTTCAAAAATGGCTTTTCAACAGTTAAGAAATTGAATGCAAGCAATTAGAATAGATAAGCATATAAGATCCGCCTCTCGGGCACAATTACACAATTAAACAGGTACATGACAGGTAAATAAGAAAGATAAGTACATAAATGTTCGCCCCTCGGGCACAATGTCAACAAATCCGCCCCTCGGGCAATATCTCAGAACAATACCAGCCCCTCGGGCTATATCTCAGAACCATACCAGCCCCTCGGGCTATATCTCACATCACAATGGGTACCCACGCTCACTGGGGGTGTATAGACTCCTAAAGGGGCCTCTTACGGCCCAAGCACAATATCAAGCCATCTCGTGGCATCATAAACAGACTCTCGGCCTCATATCAATATCAATCCACCTCGTGGCGCACAATCTCAGGCCCTCGGCCTCATTATCATAATCAGTATATCACTGCTGCGGCGTGCAGCCCGACCCAAAAGTATCCTCACAATATAGGCCCTCGGCCTTACTCAATTAGAATCTCATAAGCCCCTCGGGCATCAGTAAAATATGAAGCTCAGCTCAAATATCTTTGAAAATATCAATTAATGTGTTTAAACAGAATAACGTAACTGAGTGTTTAAAATAGTGAAAATATAGCATGACTGAGCACAAGTATGAAATCTAACAGTGAGAAAAATATCATTATCAATCCCCTAAGGGTTCAAACAGTTGGCATGAAGCCCAAAATATGACATTTAGCCCAAAGTATAATAATATCAAACAATTAGCTGCCCATTATACAGAAAAATAGTCATTCGGGATGGACTAAGTCACAATCCCCAATGGTGCACGACCCTACGCTCGTCATCTAGCGTGTGTTTCACCTCAATATAGCACGACGTTGTGCAATCTAGGATTTCATACCGTCAGAACAACATTTAAAATCATTACTCACCTCGAACTAGCCTGAAAAGCTGCTCTGCAACACGCTTTCCTCTTGACCCAACTTCCGAGTGCTCCTAATCTACCAAGTTCAGATTTTTATCATCAAATTATGCTAAATGAATGAATTCCAATTGAAAAATATCGATTTTAAGCACAAAACCCGAAATCAGTCAAAACCCGACCCCCGGGCCCGCATCCCAAAACTGGACAAACTTTATACCAAAATGTTCTTCATTATCTCACGAGTTCGTACATATAAAGAACTCAAAAATCGGAGTTCGTTTGACCCCTCAAATCATCCCTAGAAGGTTTCATAATCTCAAGCCCTAACTCCACCTTTTTCTACTGATTTTCATGTCTAAATCCATGTAAGATCACATATTTAACTCAAAAATAGGAAGAAATCACTTACCTAGTGTTGCTTGGTGAAAATCCCTCCTTGAGCACTCCAAAATCGTCCAAGCCAAATGAAAGAAATGGGCTAAAACTCGTGTTTAAAACAATCTGCCCAAGGTTCATCGAGTTGTACCTTGTGATGTGCAGGTTGTACATCTTCTTACCATTTTCCCCTGTTGTACACCTTCTGTAAAAACACCCATAACTCCTTGTGGAAATATCAAAATGACAAATGGTTTGAAAATTTAGAAACTAGGCTTGAAGATCTTTCATTTGATAGGTTGTACACCATATAACTCTTTATTTATTCCGAGATATGAGCTTCTAAAGTCGGCTCCATGCATCAGAAAATTCTGTCGAAACTGCTCCACCAGCCATCTTCAATCCATCATAGCGTTCTGATAAAATATCCAAATATTCAATGGTTTAACTTTCTGGAAACTAGAATGCAAGGGCTACAACTTTCATGTTTTGCAATATTTTGGATTCGTTATATATTGCAAGATATGAGCTTCCAAACTCGACTCCTCGAATCAGAAATTTTCTGGTGAACAGCTGAAGCTCAAAAATCTGCAACTTTTCCAAAGCATGAAATAGTCTGTTTAACCACCCGAAACTCACTCAAGGCCACCGGGACCTCAATCAAACATGCCAACATATCTCATAATATTATTCAAACTTGTTCCAACCTTCGAAACGCTCAAAACAACATCACAACACCAAATTCGCATTGGACTCAAACTTAAGAATTTCAAAATCTTCTAAATTACGCTTTTGATAAAAAAAACCAACCAAACCATGTCTGAATGACATTAAATTTTGCAAACACATCCCAAATGACACAATGGAACTACTGGAACTCTCGGACTTCCATTCCGACCCCTATATCAAAATCTCACCTATCAACCGAAAAACGCCAAAAACTCAACTTCGTCAATTCAGGCCTAAATCTACTCCGGACCTCCAAAACACATTCCGATCACGCTCCTAAGTCCCAAATCACCTAACGGAGCTAACCAAATCATAAAAATTCCAATCCGAGATCATATACTAAAAGTTAAATCTTGGTCAAACCTTTCAAATTTCAAACTGAGAACTTTTCTTCCAAATTCATTCTGATCACCCTGAAAACCAAAACCAAAGATTTACATAAGTCATAATACACTACACGGGGCATGTCATGCCCGAGAACTGGAGAGCAAAGTGCAAAAGCTCAAAACGACCAGTCGGGTCATTACATCCTCCCCCACTTAAACATACGTTCGTCCTCGAATGTGCCCAGAGTTGTTCCAAAAGCCAACCAATCGCCGAATACCCTTACCACGCATATACCTAGGGGTGATCCCACGTCACCCTATCTAATATAGGTCCGATAACACATTGTAACTGAAATTTCACAATCCAATCTAGCCTATAAACCGTAGAACCACATTTTCACTTCTGAAATCATCAATACGATTAGAATCTCACATTTATACTGTGAATAAGCCGGAACAAGCTGTAGAAAACCATATTTGTAACCTCAGGTGCAATTATATGATATACCATATAACTCAAACACTGGTAGCGATAACTTATAATCAGAGCAGTTGCACACAACAACCGAATATCGATAGAAAACCTCTTATCAACTAAAGTCTCATTCCGTCACTTTCATATACTGCCAATGATAAATGAAACACGCAATAAGCCATAACCATTTCTCAGATCAACCATTCAAGAAGCCACTTATCCGTTGGCAAAGACCATAGCAAATTTCTGAGCCAAACCTAGATATTATCCTTCCAACATGCTGAAATCAAATCAGTTTGTACTCATTTTAGATCCCAGCGATCTCATCTAATCCAACACCACTACTCTGGTGACATGACACATCAATACAATCTAAAGCCACAACTCCTGCAATCTGTGCACCAATAAATAACAATCTGAATGTACTCCAATCATGAAGACGACTCGAACGAAAGGGCTGTACCACCAGCTCACCAGCACCACCACAACAAAATGCTGAGAACCCATCACACGTCGTAGAAACAGAATACGCGAATCTAACCCGAAGGGTCATACCTCCACATAACTTCTCTGCAATGCACGACCCTATCCAAAAACTGGCCAACATGAAACACCTCAAGTCACTATGCTTGAAATCGACAACCACGCGCAATTTGATGTCTGGAACCAAAGCAAATCATCATACCCACGGTGAAGCAAACAACATACACCGCACAAACACAAAAAGATATAACCGCCATTTACCAAGCAACACCCAATTACTCTTCCCGCTCAACTTCCACTATGAAACCTCAATAGAACCGCACCATATGTGCATATAACCAACAAATCATAACGCCTCACAACATAGAAAGGTAACTCAAAGATCTTCCCAGATTACTGATAAGCTCAATAAAAATCGAATCAACACATCCCTCAACATTACAACTCGAAGCCAACCAAGCCGACTCAAGTTAGAACACACATCCATATTGGAATGCCCACAAACCCCGTATGAAGGAAACCCTGAAGCTGCTCCTTTAACTCTGTCGGTTCCATACGATACGGTGCTCGACACCAAATTAACACCAAAATCAACAACCTGGTACGGCGACATGCCCGGTAGCAGGAAACACATCCGGAAGAATCCCTCATCACTGAAACTAAATCAATGGTAGGAGTCTCTACACTGACATCCATCTCAAATATCCAAGTAAGAAAAACAGTACTTCCCCGCCATCTGCTGAATCTTCGAAATATAAAACCACCCTACTAGACCATAATCCATCGAACTTCGCCACTCAGTCAGTGGCATTCTCGGCATAGGCAACATCATCGCCTTAGCGCAATAGTCCAGAATAATACGACACGAAGACAACCAGTCTATACTCAATATCCCTCAAATCCTAACTTACCAAGCAGCAAAAGATCCACTCGAGTCTCCAAACCCCGATAGTCACTACACAGTGCCAATACACGCGACCCACAACTGCAACATAACCTATTTATGAGAAATCCCAGTCTCCAACTCCATATAGCACACGAATCGCCATATCCGATCCTATCTATCCGAGTTCCTCTAATTTTACCTTCAACTTGATACTCCTTCTTGTTATAGCATCACAATTCCTTAACCTTGACTCACCACACGAGACTCAAGCATAATACCACACAGTCTAAGGCTCACAACCCGCTGAATTCTCTTTTAAATGTTACCAAAAGTATCACATTCAAAATACCTACCCTGAAAAGACTTCATGTGAATCTGAAGCCATTACCTTCCTAATACTAATGTATATAATCCCATAATTGATATAGAAATGACACAAGTCTTGACACCCTCCGGCGCAAACCTCAGTTCTTAGCCAAATCATACACTTGAAAATTTTCTAATTATTACATGTACAATCTTGAACACATTAGAACCATTCTCGAGAGCCATTCACTCTACTCAAACTGCAATTAGCCTGATCAAACGAACCGAACAACCAGTGCCTCATTAGCACTCCAATACCGCAGAATGTAACCTCATTCCAAAACAACCAAGCAATTTCCTACTCTATGCACCGAGAATCCTTTACCAACAACAACTTAAGACATTCTGTGATTCTTACATACCTATGAAGCATATTATAACCTTTGTCCAAAAAATTTCTTTACTAGAGCCATCCTCGGTCTCAATCTCTGTAGGCCATAACTGATTCACTCGTACGCCTCAACTGGAACCAACATAGCACATAACTGTGCAATCAACTAATCAATAGCAGACTCCCTCACTTGGCTCGAATCCATAGATCAAAACACACACAATAACTCATAATGCTTATACTCTACTACTGTCATAATACCATAGTGAGATTAAACTTGATCCTTCATAAACTCGTGAAACACCGACCATCTAGTACTTTAAATCTTTTGCAAATCTCTCATTCACCCTCGTAACAGTTAAATCCACTCTCTTGGGCGACCCAAAGTTAAATTTCAACACGTATATTTCACTTGTAAATGAGATCTCCTGACAGACAACATAAGGATCACCACAACTTTAGAACACTCTACATGAGATAACCCACCTGTTTTGCCTCAAACTAACATTTCTGTATACCTTCCACCATTATAAACATTATGCAGTCGCTTGATCTTCCTGAGTCTGAACTCATACCGCAACATGAAATTTACTTCATTCCCAACTAGGAAACATGAAAAGGTTTTCATACACCCATAACTCGGGGCTATACCTCGAATCAAGAAGGAAATCAAGCACTTAATAGTTCTTCTATCCTCCAGCAGACCCTTCTCATCTCTTCTAAATCATATGAATATATATCTCAGTCACATCACACTCATCATGTAACTATCCAGCCATCACTTCTACTAATAGGGGCACTACCGAATATATAAGTTCAAAAACACGGCTCACCTAATCAGCATCTCGGTGTTCAAGCTATAGGTAAAAATCCGGCCTCAAGTCCTCTAGACTATCCCAATGGCAAACACACAGAGATCACATCTCGCCCCTCGATCAGGGAATCGCAAGTCATCGATGCACATCTGATACTGAGCGCTCATGCACGCATAGGAACGCATGGAAGGAATTTCAAGAGTTACTTTTCAAGCTGAATCAAGGATGCACGATAAGAATTCAAGAATGTGAAGTTTTTCCTAAAGGTTTTTCAGCCTCTCGAGGATAAATACAGACGTCTCTGTACCGATCCACGAGACTCTACTAAACCTGCTTATGAATCGTGAGACCTAGCTCTGATACCAACTTTTCACGACCCTAAATTCGGACCCGATCGTGATGGCGCCTCTCGTGAAAACAAGGCCAGCAGACACATTCCCATTCCAATCTTAAGCAATAAAATAATAAGTTTTAAGTCTTAAACATGATAAAATCTCAAAAATAAGCAGTTAACAGTATAATTTGTGGAAAGACAAACCCAACACAGCCTGATACTAAGGTGTCACTAGTCATGAGCATCTACTAAGGTCTGAATACAACTAGAGTAAAAATGTACTAAATACAGTGTAATGAAATCGAGAGGGAGAAAAGCAGTGAGCGAACGTCGGGCAGCTACCTTGCTAAACTCCGATGACTCCGCCTCTGAGAAACCAATACCCGCTACCGGGTTCAGAAATACCTGAATCTGCACACAAGGTGCAGGGAGTAAAGTGAGTACTTCCAACTCAATGAGTAATAAAAATAACTGAATACTGAGTGATAGGAAATCACGAAGAGTACATCAACATGTTGTATAAAAGCAGTACAAAACGAGTAAGAAAGCAATGAAGTTGTGAAATCTCTTAAGCACCTTAGCTCAGTTTAAACTTCTTCAACAATGTCTTTTCAATAGTTAAGAAATTGAATGCAAGCAATTAGAACAGATAAGCATATAAGTTCTGCCCCTTGGGCATAATTATACAATTAAACAGGTACATGACAGGTAAATAAGAAAGATAAGTACATAAAGGTTCGCCCCTCGGGCACAATGTCAACAAATCCGCCCCTCGGGCAATATCTCAGAACAATACCAACCCCTCGGGCTATATCTCAGAACCATACTAGCCCATCGGGCTATATCTCACATCACAATGGGTACCCGCGCTCACTGGGGGTGTGCAGACTCCTGGAGGGGCCCCTTATGGCCCAAGCACAATATCAAGCTATCTCGTGGCATCATAAACAGGCTCTCGGCCTTTTATCAATATCAAGCCACCTCGTGGCGCACAATCTCAGGCCCTCGGCCTCATTATCATAATCTATACATCACTGCTGCGGCGTGCAGCCCGACCCAAAAGTATCCTTACAATACAGGCCTGAGGCCTTACTCAGTCAGAATCTCATAAGCCCCTCGGGCATCAGTAAAATATGAAGCTCAGCTCAAATATCTTTGAAAATATCAATTAATGTGTTTAAAACAAAACAACATAGCTGACTTTTTAAAATAGTGAAAATATAGCATGACTGAGCACAAGTATAAAATCAAACAGTGAGGAAAATATCATTAACAATCCCTTAAGGGTTCAAACAGTTGGTACGAAGCCCAAATGTGGCATTTAGCCCAAAGTATAATAATATCAAACAATTAGCTGCCCATTATACAGAAAAATAGTCATTCGGGATGGACTAAGTCACAATCCCCAATGGTGCACGACCCTATGCTCGTCATCTAGCGTGTGTTTCACCTCAATATAGCACGACGCTATGCAATCCAGGATTTCATACTGTCAGAACAGTATTTAAAATCATTACTCACCTCGAACTAGCCTGAAAAGCTGCTCTGCAACACGCTTTCCTCTCGACCCAACTTCCGAGTGCTCCTAATCTACCAAGTTCAGATTTTTATCATCAAATTATGCTAAACAAATGAATTCCAATTGAAAAATATCGATTTTAAGCACAAAACCCGAAATCAGTCAAAACCCGACCCCCGGGCCCGCATCTCGAAACTGGACAAACTTTATACCAAAATGTTATTCATTATCGCACGAGTTCGTACATATAAAGAACTCAAAAATCATTGTTCGTTAGACCCCTTAAATCATCCCTAGAAAGTTTCATAATCTCAAGCCCTAACTCTACCTTTTTCTACTGATTTCATGTCTAAATCCATGTAAGATCACATATTTAACTCAAAAATAGGAAGAAATCACTTACCTAGTGTTTCTTGGTGAAAATCCCTCCTTGAGCACTCCAAAATCGTCCAAGCCAAATGAAAGAAATGGGCTAAAACTCGTGTTTAAAAAAATCTGCCCTGCCTTCATCGAGTTGTACCTTGCGATGTGCAGGTTGTACATCCTCTTACCATTTTCCCCTGTTGTATACCTTCTGTAAAACCACCCATAACTCCTTGTGAAAATATCCAAATGACAAACGATTTGAAGATTTAGAAACTAGACTCGAACATCTTTCATTTGATAGGTTGTACACCATATAACCCTTTATATATTCCGAGATATGAGCTTCTAAAGTCGGCTCCATGCATCAGAAAATTCTGTCGAAACTGCTCCACCAGCCATCTTTAATCCATCAGAGCGTTCTGATAAAATATCCAAATATTCAATGGTTTAAATTTCTGGAAACTAGAATGCAAGGGCTACAACTTTCATGTTTTGTAATTTTTCGGATTCGTTATAGATTGCAAGATATGAGCTTCCAAACTCGACTCCTCGCATCAGAAATTTTCTGGTGAACAGCTGAAGCTCAAAAATCTGCAACTTTTCCAATGCATGAAATAGTCCGTTTAACCACCCGAAACTCACCCGAGGCCACCAGGACCTCAACCAAACATGCCAACATATCCCATAACTTTATTCAAACTTGTTCCAACCTTCAAAACGCTCAAAACAATATCTCAACACCAAATTCGCATCGGATTCAAGCCTAAGAATTTCAAAATCTTCTAAATTACGCTTTTGATCAAAAACCAAACCAAACCACATCCGAATGACATGAAATTTTGCGCACACATCCCAAATGACACAATAGAACTACTGCAACTCTCAGAATTCCATTCCGATCCCTATATCAAAATCTCACCTATCAACTGAAAAACTCCAAAAACTCAATTTCACCAATTCAGGCCTAAATCTACCTCGGACCTCCAAAACACATTCTGATCACGCTCCTAAGTCCCAAATCACCTAACGTAGCTAACCAAATCATAAAAATTCCTATCCGAGATCATATACTAACAAGTCAAATCTTAGTCAAACCTTTTAAATTTCAAGCTTCAAGCTGAGAACTGTTCTTCCAAATTCATTCTGATCACCCTGAAAACCAAAACCAAAACCAAAGATGTACATAAGTCATAATACACTACACGTGGCATCATGCCCAAGAACTGGCGAGCAAAGTGCAAAAGCTCAAAACGACTGGTCGGATCGTTACATGAAGTTTGATATCTTGGCACCATAATTGAAGTTAAATCATTCCTTGCATTGTTTATTGTTCGGATTCATATTATTTCATGGTGAGGTTGAGAGTAAAAGCACGATGGGTGATACCATGTCATTTCATTCATATTATTACATGGTGAGGATGAGAATAAAATCACGAAGGGTGATGCCGCACCATTATATTCATATTATTGCATGGTGAGGACGAGAGTAAAAGCACGAAGGGTGATGCCGCACCATTATATTCATATTATTGCATGGTAAGGACGAGAGTAAAAGCATGAAGGATGATGTTGTATCATTTTCATATCATTGATTTGACTGATTTTCTATTTTGGTGATTTACTTGGTTATTTCGTGTCTTCATAGTTGCCGTATCTATTATATCTTTCCCTTTTTGCATGACCCCTCCTAGTTAGTATTTATCATTTTACTGTGTTTTTTTATTTATATACACATGTACAAGTTTATTTTACATAGGTGTCTTGTCATAGCCTTGTCACTACCCTGTCGAGGTTAGGCTCGTAACTTATGGAGTAAATTGGGTCAGTTGTAGTCATACTACAATTCTACACTTCTTGTGCAGATTTTGGTGTTGATCCTAGCAGTGCTTAGTAGCTTTCTACTCGGATCCAGTCGTAGTTGGAGACTTGAGGTATAGTTGCACGACATTTGTAGCCCTGAAGTCCCCTTCCCTTCTATCATTACTGTTTTATTGAGTTTCAAAATAGTTTTAATATGTTCAAACCTTATTTGTAGCACTCTAGATGCTCAAGCATTCGTGACTCCAGGTTCTGGGATATATTTAGATTCTTGTTGTCCGGTGTTATATCACTCTACTTCAGACTTTTATCATTATTATTGTTAATAATTTGCTTTCAATTGTTAAAAGAGGTTAATTTTCTATTTCACGCCGGCTTGCCTAGCAAGTGGATATTAGGCGCCATTACGGTCCTGAGGTTAGGATTCTGGGTCGTGACACATGAACTAGTTATTGGTCTTCTTAAGCTTAACTATTCTATAAATCATGTGTGTGATGCATGTCAACTTGGTAAGCAAACCAGAATATCTTTCGAACCCAAGGATGTTGTTTCCACAACCAAACCTCTTAATCTTTTGCATATGGATTTATTTGGACCTACTAGAACTACTAATATAGGAGAAAAATGATATGCATTTGTTATTGTTGATGACTACTCACATTTTACATGGGTAATATTTCTGACTCGCAAAGATGAGGCTCTAAAGAACTTTGAGATCTTCTGCAAAATGATAGAAAGAGAAAAGAGGTACCTTATCTCAACCATTCAAAGCGATCATGAAGGAGAATTTCAAAGCAGATTATTTGAAGAATTCTGCAATGAACAAGGATATACTTACAATTTCTCAGCACCTAGATCACCCTAGCAAAAAGGAGTAGTGGAACGCAAAAATAGAACTCTGCAAGACATGGCTAGAACCATAATACTAGAGAATTCTCTACCAAATCATTTTTGGGCAAAAGCAGTCAGCACAGCCTGTCATATACTGAATAGATGTTTGATTCGACCCATTCTGAAGAAGACTTTATATGAACTATGGAAAGGCAAGAGACCAAACATTGCTACTTTCACCCCTTTGGAAGCAAATGCTTTGTCCACAATAATGGTAAGAAAAAACTTGAAAAGTTTGATTCAATAAGTGCTGAAGGTATATTTCTCGGTTACTAATAGAAGTAGATCCTTTAGAGTCTATAATAAACGTACCATGTGTGAGAGGAATCAGTTCATCTTATTTTTTATGATAATAAATCTATGGTCAAGAAAGGAGTCCTTGCAGGTGATGAAGATATCAGCCAAAATCAACTCAAGATTAGTGAATCACTTGATCCAAGAGAATCGACTGACAACATCAATGAAACCTCAAAGTCGACTAATGAAACTGTCGGCAAGAATGTTAATCTCAAACAGAATCGACTACTCAACATGTTGAGGAAATACCAAAATGAATGGAGAAGCGAACTTGAATATCCACATACGTTTATCATAGAAAATCCAAATGAAAAAATGAAACCAGAGGAGCTCTAAATAAAAAGGCCAACATTGCACTCATATCTAAAATAAAGCCAAAGAAAGTCGATGAAGCTTTGAAAGACTCTAGTTGGATACAAGCCATGCAAGAAGACCTTTATCAGTTTGACCAAAATCAAGTTTGGACATTAGTACCCAAGCCAACAAATACATTAATAATTGGAATCAAATGGATATTCAGAAATAAATTGAATGAAGAAGGCAAAGTCATTCGAAATAAAACAAGACTAGTCACACAAGGTTAATCCTAATATAGAGGAGTCAACTATGACAAAACCTTTGCTCCAGTAGCTCTATTAGAGTCAATTCATATTTTTCTTGCATATGCTTCTTTTAAAGGTTTTAAATTATTTCAAATGGATGTTAAAAGTGCGTTTTTAAATGATTTTATTGATAAGGAAGTCTATGTTAAACAACTGCTTGGATTTGAAAACTCACAGTTATCTTCTCATGTGTTTGAGTTGCCTAAGGCTTTCTATGAACTAAAACAATCACCTAGAGCTTGGTATGAAAGACCGAGTTCATTTCTAGTCACGGTTTCTCAAAAGGTAAGATCAACACAACTCTTTTTTGTCAAAAGTTCATCATCAGGTAATCTCATTATTCCAATTTATGTTGACAATATTATTTTTGGAAATGATAACCTTGTTTTGTACAAGGAATCCTCACATATCATGCAAAGCGAGTTTGAAATGAGCATGATGGGAGAACTAGTATTCTTTCTTGGACTTCAAATTCATCAATCAGATGAAGGTATCTTCATATTTCAGACAAAGTACACGAAAGAATTAATACAAAAATTTGCAATGAGAAATGCGAAGTCTCTTAGAACTAGTATAAGTCTAGCCACATCCCTTGACAAAGATGAGGAAGGAAAGCTAGTGGATGAATCAAAATATCTTGGAATGATCGGATCTCAACTTTACTTAACTTCTAGTCTACCTGAGATCATGTTTAGAGTGTGTAAATGTGTCAGGTTCCACTTAGCTCCTAAAGAGTCACATTTAACTGTGGCTAAATGAATTATTAGTTATCTTATTGGAACTACATCACATGGTTTATGATACCCACGTCATAACAATTTTAAGCTTGAAGGTTTTTCAGATGCAGATTTTGCAGGAGATAAAGATGATAGGAAAAGCATAAGTGGAACATGCCAATTTCTAGGAAAATCACTCATCTCCTGGAACATTAAGAAATAGGGATCAGTTGCATTATCCACAATTGAGGCTGAATACATTGCCATTGGACAATTTTGTGCTCAACTACTCTAGATGACTCACCAACTAAGTGATTATGACTTTTCCTTTAAACCTGTTCAAATTTTCTGTGATAATTCTAGTGCTATTTTCTTGTCAAAAAATCATGTACATCATTCTAGAGCAAAGCATATAGATATGAAGCATCAGTTTATTAGAGATCATGTTCTTAGGGGTGACATAGAAATATCGTTTGTTAGTACTGATAATCAATTATCCGATATTTTCACTAAGCCTCTCTTGGAAGATAGATTTCAAAACCTTAGGGACTTACTTTTCATTATTGTTTTTTCTAAATAGGCTTTCGAAGTTTCTGTACTTTTTAAAGGTTTTGTATGGTAGTAATTTTGGTAGAAAATCTTTTTGTACTGTCGTATCTCATCATTAACTTCCTCCCGCTAGTAGCATTAATGAGATGCCTCCATTTTAGTTTTTCTTCCCAACTTTTTCATATCTCGAGATGGAAACTGAATCAATCACTTGTGCATGTTCCCTTTCTCTGCACTTATCCATCACATTGTTTCTATCACGCCTCTTCACATTTCCCACTTTCCCTATAAGACTTATTCTTATTCTTCTTTAGCCCACACATTGTAATCTTCACCCATTCTACAATGACTAAAGCTTCAAAGAATTCTCCTGCCTCCACTCGCAAAAGCACCCTCTCCAAAGGGAAGTTCTCCTCTCAACCATGAGAACTCATCACTATTGGGTCTGATCACTCTAAGTACTTCTCATCTTCTAGGGCAAACCTCTCCGACGATGCTCGTAGCCTTACTAAAAAAGCCATAGGAAAGCATCCTATGGAAGAAAGAGTTGAAGACCACACCTGAAGAAAGTGAAGATAGACTTAGACAGCGTGCTGGAGTCATAAGTGAACTAGTGGGATACGCCTAACAGAGACTAATTGGTTGCCTTCGAGGGAAAATCGATCGCTCATGGAAGAATTGTCAACCTGGAAGATATGGATTCCCTAAATTGCAAGGTGAAAGATTTCTTAGACTTTCAGGGATGGGAAATATTCTTTGTTCTAACCCCTTCAAAATTTTGTGAAGATCATGTTCTCTCATGACACCAATTTCCCTCCGTAGGACGTCGTGATGGCACCTAATCTCTAAGACTAGGTAAGTCGATTACTTACAAGCATTGAGCTAGTTTTTAACAATGATAATTTAAAACAGAGTTTAATATGAATGCAGAAACAAAAGCGAAATAAGCCTACACGGAAATAATAATAACAACCTACTAAGGTTGGTAATATAGAGTCACGAACCCTACCTGAATATATGGAATGATCTCAAATATCGAAATATAATTCTGTTCAAATGACATGCTGATAGTACAGTATAAGGAAAGGACTCTAAGGGACTGCGACGGCCAATCAGCTCTACCTTGAATCCTCGCGATCAACAAGCTAAATCTGCCCAAGTCCGATATCTCCAATACCTAGCTCTGCACAAAAATATGCAGAAGTGTAGTATGAGTACACCACGGTCGATACCCATTAAGTATCAAGACTAATCTCGGTGGAGTAATTATGAGGTACAAGTCAAGACACCCACTACACAAAATAAACAGTGTAGTATAAAAGTATAAAGCTAATAAAGGAAAGCAGGAATCAGTAAATGGCAACAAGAATCGTCATGTGATATAAATAGTAAAACAATAAGAATACCTTGAAAGTACCGTTGAAACCAAATAAGGAACACAAATGACAACCAATTAATCAAGGCGTTCTAACACAAGCTCGCAACAAAATTACCCTTGATACTTCATCTCATAGTCACAAGTCACGAGTCTCAACCCACTATCATATGCGCACAGCACCTTGTGCCCACATCTCAAATCACAACAACACGGACAACTCATGTGCCAATATCTCAATCCACCCAGCATGATCACAGGCTCACATTCACAATCCACCTGGCGTGGTCACAGGCTCACAATCACAATCCGTCCGGCATGGTCACAGGCTCACAATCACAATCCAGTCGGCATGATCATAGGCTCAATAGAAACGTGAAAATTGATAATACAAGAACAGACATGCATGATAAATAAATGTCAAGTTTCATTCTCCTGGGCTAGTATAAATGGCATGCTATGGTGTATGGTTGTGCGAGTCTAGTACTGTAGCCCAAGTCAACAAGTAATATCAAAGACATCAAGTAGCTGTCAAGGCAACACAACAAGTAATGTAAGGTGTATTACATACACAAGGAAAAGCACACCATCACACGAAAATCACCAACACAATGTACCCAATCCATCACAAATCATCCCTGATATTGCCACCCTTATCCCTCTGATAGCCACTCGTATCACCCTACCTTGACAATATCACTAGCCACTCATATCACTCTGATAGCCACCCATATCACTCCGTATAATAGACACCATTATCGCTCCGCCCGGACAATAACACAATAGCTACTCTTATCACTCCGTACATTCAACAACAGTGAGATGTCACCCTTATGTCCTGCATAACAGCAATGGTGAAATTCCACCCTTATACTCCGCATAGTAACAACCAAACCACACAACAATTCACATGTGCTAACATTAAAACAACATGACATATCATCTCGTACCACAAGTGCCCATAGGCCACAACCTTTCTAAAGATCCAACAATAGTAATATTTCCACGACAAATAGCCTATGGCTCAAACACAATATGTATGAAATCTCAATAACAACAAAATGAATGGGAAATTAACTCAACAAGGAATAAGAACCCCTTTAAACACAACTTTAACTAATATACATTAATGTCTTTCGATAACCTCAATTCAAATTAATTATTTAAGGATAAACTCGATAGTGAAAGTATTTCCATGAAATGGCAAACTTCGAATTCTAGTGTATAAATTAGGCTAACAATGAAAGAGATGGCACGAAGTAGTACTATGTCTAAATGCATGAGAATATCCCAGCAACAAAAGGATATTATGTAACAACAATTTCAACTAAGAGTAACTCCACAATAAAAGGAATCACATAGTGAAAAAAGTGATAACAACTTCAAATAAAGCATATACGAGCAAACTCGACAAGTAAAGAATGTGACACGTAACGACAACTTCAAATAAAGCATGTGAGTAGAAATGACGAATAGAAGATATAACATGTGCTAAAAATTCCAAATAAGTACATGAAAGAAACCTAAGAGTCTAAGCCGGTCAATTTCCATATATAAGCCCGAGTACGTACTCGATGTCCCAAACCTTCACAACACTAACAACGATGCAAAAAACATGAAGATTTCATAACCATTCACCTAAATCAACAAGCACCTGGGCACACACCTCACAAGCTAAAGCACAAAGCGGATATGACTTAATATTTAAAAAGAATCGCATGAGAGAATCATCAAACAAGCCCGACAGGCATAACTCCCTATCGGTATCATACTACGAATCAATTCCACAAGGGAGAATCAAAACATATCAACTAATCACAAGGATCTCATCCTAATATAACTCCACTGTGGCACACAACCCAGTTCAAACATATCAAACCACATGAAAATGTGAGGATTCCATCCTCAGCTCTGAATCACAAGTACAATAGACATCATGCCAACCGAAACCTTCCACTAATTCAATTCTGCGAAATAAAATCACAACACGTAACGAACTCCCCATACCGGTAGAGCATCTAAATCACAAATTGTAACCAAACCATCCATAAATCACATCAAAACCTACCGTAATCAGTAACAAAAATTCACTTCTAATCTCATAGCTCTCAAGAACAAAACGATAGACACAGGCTACCACTATAGAATCTCCCAACAGGGGTAAACCCATAAGCAGAGTACAAAATCACGCAACTTAACCATATGTGAAGAAAGATAGGAGGACTCACCTTGATAAGAAAATCGAATCAAAATAAGAATGATGCCCCTCTATAACAAATCAAAACCATACTTGTAACAACACCATTTAGTGCTGCAGCCTCAACCCTATCATAGAAAGCATATCAACGGGTCGGGCCTCCCCCTCTAGGGCACCTTCTACCCCTCTGTCCTCCACCCCTAGCTGGCTGTGCAGGTGGAGTAGCAACTCGAATAGAGCTCATATCCTAAGTGCTCTGACAAAATCCGCAACTCCCGATTCTGGGACAATCTCTCATGATGTGCCTAGTATCACCACACTCATAACCACCCCTCTACAGGCATGGCTACTTGTACTGAGTCTGTGTCGAATACTGGAATAACTATTGTAGGAACCCTATACTGGTGGTGCACTAAAAGATGACTGCCCTACATGAGTATCCTGACTAACTAGAGCGCCACGAGTGGTCCAAAGTGCGGACTGGACTAGCCGACTGCCCGAGCTTCCACCATGATGGGTCATGGATAAATAGTAGAATCACTGAACCCTCTAGAACCTCGATACCTCTTGGTATCCTTATCCTCCCTCTCCTCACCCCGAATACGTTATAACCTCCTAGAAATATCCACCACTTGCTGAAATAGAGTATCAGTCTCCAACTCTTGAGCCATGCTGAATCTAAGACCATAACTAAGCCTCTCAAAAAATTTGCAGACTTGCCCTCTGAATGTAGGAACCAAAGTAGGTACATGACAGGATAACTCACTAAACCTAATGGCGTACTCTGAAATTGTCAAGGTTCCCTGACGCAGCTGCTCAAACTCTATACGCCACGTATCCCGGAGGATCTGGGGAACAAACTCCCTCAAAAAGATCTTTGAAAAATGAGCCCAAGTGTGTGGTGCTACATCGACTGGTATACCCTCCTCATAAACCTTCCACCACTGATACGCTGCTCCTCACAATTGAAATGTAGTAAAAGTAGCTCCACTCACCTCTACAATGCCCATGGTGCGGTGACACTTCTCTAGAAATCCCTTTCATCCTCAGTAGTTGTGCCACTAAAAGTATGTGAATTGTACCTTTTGAACCTCTCAAGCCTCTTCTGCTCCTCCTCTGATGCCCCTAGCCTGACCTCAGGCTGAACCGGGATAACAGGGTGTACTGGCACCACACCTAGAACCTGACCAATGTGAGCCCGCTACTCTAGAGTATCGGCGGGGGGAGTCTAAGCTCATCTCCCAATCTATGAAAAATCTGGTGCAACGGAGATCAATCCCACCTGAGCCAATATATCAAACATGCTCAGGAACTGTGTTAAAGTCTCCTGAAGTCCGGAGGTAATAAAAGGCGCCTTTGATGCCAATCCTCCAATTGGAGCTACTGGCGGCTCCTCAACTGTTGCTCTGGCAGGTGCTCTAGCTGCGGCACGTGCCCCTCCTTGGCCTCTACCTTGGCCCCGGCCTCTTGCGGCTCTAGTAGGAGGCGCGGGTGTCTGCTTAGCTGATATAGTAGTGTGAGCCTCACCATCTATGAGAGAATAGTGATACAAAGGCTCAAACTTCAAGATCAACAAATCTGTACGACATGAATGAAAGAAGTGGAATTTTCCCAATAGTTCTATAGCCTCTTGAAGAAAAGTACAGACGTCTTCGTACCGATGCGCAAGACACTACTAAACTTGCTTATGACTCATAGAACCTATAAATCTAGAGCTCTGATACCAACTTGTCATGAACCTAATTGCCCTACGTAGGATGTCGTGATGGCACCTCGACTCTAAGACTAGGCAAGCCAATTAATTACAAGCATTGAGCCAGTTTTTAACAATGATAATTTAAAACAAAGTTTAATATGAATACTGAAACAAAAGTGAAATAAACCTACGCGGTAATAATCATAACAACCTCCCAGGACTTGTAATACAGAGTCACGAACCCTAGCTGAATACATGGAATGATGTCAAAGATCGAAATATAATTCTGTTCAAATGACAAGCTGACAGTACAATATAAGAAAAAGACCCCAAGGGACTGCGACGACCAAGCAACTCTACCTTGAATCCTCGCGATAAACTAGCTAACTCTGCCCCAGTCTGATATATCCAATACCTGGCTTTGCACAAAAATGTGCAGAAGTGTCGGATGAGTACACCACGGTCGGTATCCAGTAAGTATCAAGACTAACCTCAGTGGAGTAGTGACGAGGTACAAGTCAAGACACCCACTAGACAAAATAACTTGTGCAGTATAAAAGTATAAGAATCGATATATGATATAAACAGTAAAGCAATAAGAACACCATGAAAGTACCACTGAGACCAAATAAGGAACACAAATGACAACCAATTGATCAAGCCATTCTAACATAAGTTCGCAACGAAATTACACGAGATACTTCATCACACAATAACGAGTCACGGGTCTCAACCTACCATCATATATTCATGACACCTTGTGCCCACATCTCAAATCACAACCGTACGGACAACTCATGTGCCAATATCTCAATCCGCCCTGCGTGTTCAGAGGCTCACAATCACAATCCTCTCGTATGGTCACAGGCTCACAATCATAATCCGCCCGGCATGATCACAAACTCAATATCAATATGAAAACAGATATTACAAGAACACATGGGCATGATCAATAAATGCCATGTTTCATACTCATGAGCTAGTATAAGTGGCATGTTATGGTGTATGGTTGTGCGAGTGTACTACTGCAGCCCAAGTCAACAAGTAATATCAAAGACATTGAATAGCTCATCGAAGCAACACAACAAGTCACATAAGGTGTATGATATGCATAAGGAAAAGCACACCATTACGCGAAATCACCAACACAGTGTCCCCAAGACATCACACATCATCCCTGATATTTCCACCCTTATCTCTCTAATAGCCACCCATATGACTCCGCCTGGACAATATCACTAGCCACCCGTATGACACTGTATAATAGCCACCCTTATCGCTCTACCCAGACAATAACACAATAACCACCCATATCACTCCATACATTCAACAATAGTGAGATACCACCCTTATGCCCCGCATAACAACAACGGTGAAATGACACCCTTATACTTCGCAAAATAACAACCAAACCACACAACAATTCACATGTGCTTACATCACAACAACACGACATATCAACTTATACAACAAGTGCCCATAGGCCCCAACCTTTCCAAAGATCCAACAATATCAATATTTCCACGACAAATAGGTGACGGCTCAAACACAATATGTATGGAATCTCAATAACAACATAATGAATGGGAAAGTAACTCAACAGGGAACAACACCCCCTTTAAATACAACTTCAATTAAAATAAATTTGATTTTTGATAACCTCAATTAAAATTAATTGTTTAAGTATAAACTCGATAGTGAAAGTATTTCCATGAAATGGCAAACTTCGGATTCTAGTGTATGAATTAAGCTAACAATGAAAGAGATGGCATGAATTGGTACTACGTCTAAATGCATAAGAATAACCTAGCAACAAAAGGATATCATGTAAAAAAAATTCAACTAAGAGTAACTCCACAATAAAAGGAATCATGTAATGATAAAAGTGATAACAACTTCAAATAAAGCATATACGAGCAAACTAGAGAAGTAAAGAATATGGCATGTAATGACAACTTCAAATAAAGCATGTGATAGTAGACATGACGAATAGAAGATATAACATGTGTTAACAATTCCAAATAAGCACATGAAAGAAGCCTAAGAGTCTAAGCTGGTCAATTTCCACATATAAGCCCGAGTATGTACTCGTCACCTCGCGTGCACGGCTTTCATATAACATAAATAGCACAAACAACTCAAATCCTAAGGTGTAGTTCCCCACACAAAGTTAGCCAAGATGCTTACCTTCAAGAAGCAAAATCAATACTCTAATATGACCCTCGCGTTTGAAAAAATCTCCAGACGGCTCAAATCTAGCCAAAATAACTTAATATCATAAATAAAAGCCAAAGAAAATAATTCCGGATAATAAACCTTTGATCTTTAATGAAAACTAAAAAGTCAACCACATGCTCGCACCTCGGAACCCGATAAAATTTACAAAATTCGAACACCCATTCCGATATGAGTCCAACCATACCAAAATAATCCAATTTTAGCATCAAATCATCCTTCATATATCATTTTACATTTTTTAATGTTTTCACAAAAAAATTCATTTTCTCCAACTCAAATCACTCATTTAATGATAAGAACAATTATGGAATCATGAAATATAATCAAATCTAGATAAAGAACACTTACCACATTAAAATCATGAAGAACCCATCCAACATCGCCCAAAACCGAGGTCTACAACTCAAGATATGATAAAAATGACCAAACCCTCGATATATAAGAAACTGCCCAACAATATCCGCATCTGCGGACAAAATAGTGCACCTGCACTCTCGCTTTTGCGAGCCAAATCCCGCATCTGTAGTTATCACTTACTAGACCAGTGACAACACTTGTGCAAAAGCAGTCGCATCTGCGATGTCACAAAAGCGTTCACACAGCCGCAGAAGCGGACATCTTCACACCTGCGATCCATAACATGCAAATGCACAATCGCACTTGCGATCCTTCACCCGCATAAGCGATCCTCCCATCCAGGACTCAATATCGCAGAAGCGATACAAAACGCGCAGAAGCGGATCCGCACGTACGCTCCTAAATGCGCAGATGCGAAGCACCAGCACCGGACTTGCCCAAAAACATGAAAATGATCCAAAACTCGTCCGAAACACACCCGGGGTCGGCAGAACCCCGTCCAAACATACCTAAAAGTTTCATAACATAATGCAGACATGCTCGAGTCCTCAAATCACTTCAAAAACCATCAAAACTACGAATCACACCCCAAATCAAACTTAATAAACTTATGAACTTTTAACTTCTACAACTCGTGCCGAATCGTATCAAATCAACCTGGAATAACCTTAAATTTTGCATGCAAGCCCCAAATGACCGGATATATTCTAACTCTCAAAAGTGCAATCCGAGCCCAATATTCACAGAGTCAACTCCCGGTTAAACCTCTCAACCTTCAAACCTTCAACTTTCCAATTTTTTCCAAAATGAATCAAATCAACCAACGGACCTCCAAATCCAAATCCAGGCATACGTCTAAGTCTATAATCACCATATGAAGCTATTGGAATCATCAAAACACTATACCAGGGTCGTCTAAAAAAAAGTCAAACTCTAGTCAACTCTTACTTTAAAGCTTGTAAATCAAGAATCATCCTTCTAAATGAATCCTGAATCATCCAAAAACAAAACTCGACCACACACGCAAATCATAATGCATAAGACGAAGCTAATCGAGACCTTAAGCCACCGAATGGGATGCTAATCTTTAAAACAATTGGCCAGGTCGTTACATGTTTGCATATTCTACGCAAACCTTCGTTTCCCCAAATCCAATAAGATTGAGTCCCTAGTGTTAAGCCAGTGTATTGTTCTAGACTATTCTAACTTCGATACTCTTTTTCTTTGTAAAAGATCTAGTTACTCTGCCCTGTTTAAACAATTCTTAGCTTGAAGATTTTGAAGTATAGTTTCAAATAGCTAAAAAATGCCTTGCTGAATCCCTATCTCACCCCTTGACAAATCAGTTAGGGCCCAGTGATAGTAACTTTGAAACTCATTTTCTTACCCACATTGTTGCCACCACCATACTCCCTAGAACAGGATCCTACACCACTCTATCTCAAAGAGATACATTCTTGGTCTATTGTCTTCTTACAAAGTACAAAGTGAAGTTGTCCTCCTGGGTAATCGATTGTATGATTGAATGTTATAAAGAACCATTTAGTCTTACCTATGGGATGGTTATCACTCACCTCCTCGAAGTCTTCAATATTCCTCTCTCAAACTATGTGTTAGCCTCCAAGTGTTGCAATACTAGAGTATTTGTTAGCATGGGTTATGTTGTTGTGGATGGTGCTTGGGTAAAGAAGCAGGGAACTGAAGCCAAAATGGTTCCCTCTAGCTCCAAGGTAAAAGATGATACGCCTCAGGCTGTTGTGAACAATCCAAAATTTCTTGAGAAGATTACTGCAATTGATGACAAGCTGACTGCCATCAAGGATCTATTCCTGACCACTTAGTCTTCAGTTGGAGATATCTACGAAATCTCTAAAGAGACAACTTCTGATGTGTCCAAGTTGAGATTCATAGTCCAGAAGACTACAGAAAAGGCAGTGAAAGCCTTCATGGAAGTTCATGATCATGTTAATGGAATCTCAGTCACAATGAACGTAAGCTTTGACCGCCTCAACGAAACCATATTTAATACCCTTACTTACTTACTTTGTGGTTGATATATGTTGGTTGTTTTAGACAATTTTTGCTCATGTCCTAGACTATTTTTTTGGATGCTTGCATGGTATAGTTGTTTTGAATGTTTTGATGTATTGGATGACTATAATTATTAAACTTTTTATCTACCAGTAATGCATTCTGCTTAGCCCTCATTTTGAGTGATGCCAAAGGGGGAGAAAGGACCAACTCATTTGTGTAAAGAATTCGAGTTCAAGACAACTAGCTGGGAAGGAGTCAACCAACTAGCTCACATGGAGAGACAACAAGTTGAGGGGGAGCCGACTGAAGATAAAATAAACAAGGAAGTAAAATGAATTAAGTCATTTTTTGTCATCATCAAAAAGGGGAAAATTGTTAAATATATGTTTTACTAATGGAAAACTAACTTTTTCTATTTTAGGAAATCAAATCCAAAAGAAGGAGGTCAATAAAGAAGAATGAAGGAATCAAGAAACAAAGGATGGAAAGCTAAGAGAGAAGATCCAGAAGTAAGGATTAAGGAATTAATCACGCTCATGATTACAAGCATCAAGAAGAATAAATATTCGGTCCTGTTTATTTACGGAAGTTAAGGAAAATTATATTAGTCATTCTGTGTGGAAGATTTGCTAAATATATTCAATCACGAATTCAAGGAAGCAGCAGTCATCTCGCCACATTTCAAGGTTCAAGAATAGGAAGTTCCTCCCTTATACTTGGGAGGAATCAATTCAAAATTCATTCTAAGGACCAACTCCCTTGGGTTGCCCATCTTCTAAAGATCCAAACAAATCAAAGAAGACTTTCCCTCAAATCGTATAAATGCAGAAAAAGGCTCAACATAAGGGATATACTTTGATCGAACCATTACCAATCTTTTTGTTCTACTCCAAAAAAGCATTGTAGTGTACTTTACTGTGTAACTAGTGGAGAGAAGAAAGAGAGAAAAGAATTACTAGTGAGGCATTGTATCAAAACTGACAGAAATACTTACACTAAGAAGAAGCTGTTGGTGTATGTTCAACAATATCAACACACTTGTACCAAAGATTTCAAGGAACTAAAAGAGAACTCCCTTGCAACCCGAGGGGACTGGAGTAGGATTCATATTGAATCTGAACAAGTATAAAACATCTGCTTTGATTTATTTTCGGTAATTATTTTCTATATTTACTTTACATCTACCTCACATCAAAGATTCAATCGATTAACGGTAAAATCTGTCAACTACCTCGTTAAAGAAAAGAACAAATAACAATTCACCTCCCCCCCCCCTCTTGCACTTTTAAAGATGTGTTTCAACATATTGATTCAACTAGCAAAACCCGTAATGAAGGAGATAAAACAACTCGAGTTCGTGAAAAGTAAAATCCTCGACATGTGAGTAGTCCAACTCCTAATGATGCAGATGATGAACACGTCATTGAAATGGTCAAAATCCTGAGAGAGCAGCAAAGGGCAACTATGGATCACCTCTTAAGGCAAGATCAAGTGATGATAGAGTTAAAACAGGCATCGTCGGGTGATTCCAATAATGCCAGTGGAAGATCCATGATTCCTTTCAGCATTCCTGCAAATCAAAGTTCAAAGAGCCGGTAGCAACGCTCCAAGGAAGGAATTTGATTTTGACGAGGCAAGAGGCATCGAAAGTGGATCTGGGAACGACAACAACATAAATGACCCCTTCAAATCTGAGCTCATGAGATTCATGAGAGAAATGAATGAATGAATGAATGGATTAGAATGCAAAAGAACTTTATGATTGGATGGATCAGATCCTAGGAGCACCGCCAGTGTTAAAGGGATCGGATTCCAAGAAATATACGCAACTGCCATTTAAACCAAGCGTGGCACCGAAGTTAATCCCAAAGAGGTTTAAGATGCCGGATATACCAAAATATGGCGGGACTTCAGATCTACAGTAACATATCACGGCTTACACTACTACACTAAAGGGAAATGACCTAGCCCAGCATGAGATCGAATCTATTTTGTTAAAGAAATTTGGTAAAACCCTCACAAAGGGTGCCTTAACTTGGTATTTTCTCTTACCTGAGCATTCTATTGATTCTTTTAAAATGCTTGCAGATTCGCTTATCAAAGCTCATACTGGACAAGAAAGGTCTACGCAAGGAAGACAGATATATTCAGAATATTGCAAGGAGAATCTGAACTCTTGCGAAAGTTCGTGATCCGATTCCAGAAAGAGTTGTTACCAGCGGTTCCAGATGAGTGGGTAGCGGAGGCATTTACAAAGGGTCTCAAACTGTTGAGCACCAATGCATCCCAAAAATTGAAGTAAAGCTTGCTTGAATTTCAGGCAACCGCATAGGTAGATGTTCACAATTGCTACGAATCAAAGATTAGAATAGAATACGATCAACTTAGTTCTTCGATGTCGTCAAAAAGACGGAATCATGATCGGAATCAGGATAAGTTCAAAAATGATTTTGATGCAGATCGGAGGTCCTCTAGAATTCATTTTTAACCTTACGAGAGGGATGATGGGCGTGGAAATAAATGCTTTCCAATCTTCGGATACACTCACTTCTGATAGAAGGGCGGGCCATGGCCGAAGTGACAGATTGTTGCAGGATAAATAGACGTCGGGGTCTCGAGATTCGACAAATCCCAGATTATCTAACTATAATTTTAACATCAGTTTGGTAGAATTAGTGTCATCTATGAGGAATATTAAGGAATCTAGGTTCCCAAAAAAAATCTGAGATCCTAGCCAAAGGGATCCTAATCTATGGTGTGAATTCCATGGAACTCACGACTATAAGACTGGGGACTGCCGACATCTTCGAGAAGAGGTAGCAATGTTGTTGAAGAATGGTCACCTCAGAGAGATTTTAAGTGACCGCGCCAAGAACAACTATGGGAGAAAGCAGGATGTTGCATAACCGTCGAATCCGACAACAAGGTCACCTCGGATGACAATAAACATGATTTTCGGAGGACAATAAGTAAATAGGGTGACATTTTTTACTGAAAAGAAGATGAAGATATTGGTGACTCATGGAAAGAGGATCCGAGAGATCTCAAAAGATGACATAACCTTCATAGAAGAAGATGTTGATGGACTTCTTCTATCGCACAATGATACTTTGGTAATTTCTCTTAATGTTTTAGATTTTATTATTAAACGTATGTTGATTGATCCAGGAAGTTCAGCCAACATCATACAATAGAGAGTTTGTATCAAGCAAAGCTTATTGGAAACATAGTTCCGACAACAAAGCTTTTGGCCGAATTGAACTTAACAAGTGCCACAACCTGAGGAGAAATTTTGTTGCCCATACATGCTGAAGGAGTAACAAAGATGACCAAGTTCGAAGTGGTAGATGGCGATATGGGTTATAATATAATCCTTGGAAGGCTATGGATACATGAAATTAAGGTTTTACCTTGAACATGCCATCAACTATCAAAATTTCCAAAACCAGAAGGGATTGAACAGATCAAATGAGATTAACTGGCTACAAGAGAAATGAACACAGTAACCGTATCCAGTAGCAAGGCCAAAGAAACGATCAAATAGCAATTATAGGAATCAGGGCCTTCTTCCATCTTGATTGAAGATGATAAAGATGAGGATTTATTAGAATTATATCAGGTATTGAGGTCTTTTCAGGTACTGAAGGAGACAGACGTGACCAAGTCAACCGCAGAAGAGCGCCTTGTTCGAAGAATTTTTGGAAAGAAAATTCCATTTAGGAACAGGGTTGAGTCCCGAACTCAGGTTAAAAATTATGGATTTTCTTATATCTAACATTAATTATTTTGCATGGTCGCATTCAGATATGACATGAATTCCATTGGAGGTAGCGGTCCACAAGCTAAGTCTGGATCCTAACTTCCCTCTAGTAAGGCGGAAGAAACGACTGATAGCAGAGGTCAAAAACAGGTTTGTTAAGGAAGAGGTAACCCGATTACTTAATATATGTTCAATTCGAAAGGTAACTTACCCTGATTAGATAGCTAACGTAGTAGGAGTGCCTAAAAAGAACAATAAATTTAGAATGTGTGTATATTATAAATATTTAAATAAGGCATGTCTTAAAGACTCTTTCCCATCGTAGAACATTGATCAAATAATTGATGCTACGGCCGGGCATGAGTTAATGAGTTTTCTTGATACTTATTTTGGGTATAATCAAATTAGGATGGACCCGGAGGATCAAGATAAGACTTCTTTCATCACAAATTTTGGCACATATTACTATAATGTGATGCCTTTTGGGCTTAAAAATACCGGAGCTACTTACCAGAGGCTTTTTAATAAAATGTTTGAAAAAAAATAGGTAAGACAATGGAATTTTATATTGATGACATGTTAGTTAAGTCTCTTAATACAGGAGATCACCTAAAGTGCGCCTTTGGAGTAGGTTCCGATAAAGTGATAGGGTTTCTGGTCTCACAAAACTGAATCAAAGTAAATCCCAACAAAATTAAATCCATAGAGGATATCCCGGCATAGCTAACAAGTGTGAAGGAAGTACATAAGTTGATCGGTAGGTAGGCGGCTCTAAGCAGGTTCATCTGGAGGTCTTTAGAGAAGTGCCATCACTTCTTTTCTCTTTTGAAAAAGAAGAACGATTTCGTATGGATTCCGGAATACGAACAGGTGCTGAAAGACCTAAAGAGGTATTTGTCTATCCCTCATTTGTTGATGAAACAAGAAGATGGTAAACAATTATTGATTTATCTGGCAACCTCGAAAGTAGCGGTAAGCGCTATTTTGGTTCGGGGAGAAGAAGTACAAAATTTTCTGTTTATTATATTAGTAAAATATTATTCGGAGTGGAGACACGATATTTGTACCTTGAAAAGCTGGTTTTAGCTCTCGTAGTTGCCTCTCAAAAGCTTAGGCTTTACTTTTAATGTCATCCAATAGCCATTGTGATAACCTTTTCCTTGAGGAATGTCCTTCATAAGCCTGAGTTGTTGGGTCATTTTACTAGATGGGTATTCGAAGTAAGTGAATTTGACATTGAATACAAGCCTAGGACTACAATCAAGTCACAAATTTTTGGTTGAATTCTTGGCCGATTTCAGTCCAGGATTAATGCCTTTAGCTGCTAAAGAAGCAGTGTCGATATCGGGAACGATATCGAGAGTTTGGACCTTGTTTACAAATGGAGCTTCCAATGTAAAAGGGACCGGTCTTGGGGTAGTATTAATTACGCCTTTGGGGGAAACCCTAAGAAAGGCCATTAGAATTGTGTCGTTAACTAATAATGAAGTCGAGTACGAGGCTTTGGTTGCAGGACTTGAACTAACTTGGGGACTAGGCTCCGAGGTCATCGAAGTAATGTGTGACTCCCAGTTGGTGGTGAACAATACTTGAACAAGGTTCAAGCATTACTATACTGGTTCAAGGAGTGGTCAATCATCCACATTCCAAGAGAGGAAAATATTGAGGCAAACGCATTAGCCAATTTGGGTTCGTCTACAGAAATGAAAGGATCATCGTCAAATCCAAGACTTCTAGTGTTCGAATTCTCATACTTAGCATCCGAACACTAGGGGGGCTAATACATGTCCAAGCAATAGATTCCTTCAGTTCTAGGTCTAGAGCAGTCTCGATATTTTTTAAAATGGTGTCATCTAACTTCCAGTATTGAGAAAGATGTTTTATATGAGATGTAGATAATCATTTGTCTTCACTAGTGAATATACAACCATAAGCTCGTGTGGAAAACAGGTTGTGGATGGTCAAAATAATCTTTGGCTCGATAACATATCTCGTCTCCCAAAACTCACATTATTTCCATTAACCTCTGGAAACTCTCGTTTTAATGAGGCCGCAATGTAAAGTATACTATGAAGGAAGGTTCATTGGTCAAAAGACTTCCAATATTCGAATTCTCATACATAGAATTTGAGCACTAGGGAAAAATAATACATGACAAGGCACTAAAAGTGTAACGACGATCGGAGACTGTTAGAACTGGGATCAATATCTTACAGGACCGGGGACTGCATGATCAGCACCATAGAAATAAGTTGTACAAGTTAGCCAATAGGCAGCTTTATTTACTTAAGCAAAAGAACATTTATGTAAATGTACTTTTAAAGATAGAGGGAATAAATCAATGTCCTTTTATTTTTATCTTATTTTGTGTCTGAATGATAAGTTAATTTATTTTATCGTATGAAAGTTAACAAAACTTCAAATGCTTGTGCCGAAATGAATATGAGACTTCCTCTTCAAGAGCACCATAAATATAAGGGAATCCTCTTATGAAACCCTCATACTCAAAGAGTTGATTTCGGAAGAGTTTATGCCCGAAGTCAAAAGCTATTGGATGTGAAAAGATTCCCAAAGCTTTTTCAGTTAAACAAAAAGAAATATTTTTTGCACAACACTTAAGCAAAAGAGTTTTTTATTAATTAAAATACCAAACTCAATAAAAAAGTTTTTTCACAATATTTAAGCAAAATATTCCTTTTATTAAGTAAGATTCCAAATTCAGTAAAGAATTTTGGCATAATTACCAAAAGTAAAGAAAAAATATATACATTAGTTCTTGCTGCCAGAACCCGAAGGGAGAGAAGAGTCTCTGATTTCTTTATTGAGAGAAGGCTATTCTGCTTCCGGTTCGAGGCCTTCATCTTCATCAGTTTCTCGTTCGATTCCCGAATACTCGAAGTTAGTATTTGAAGAATCGGATCAACAGGCCAAGAAGGGAGGTCCTCGTGAGCAGTTGTCTCCAGCTCCCGGGCCTTGGCAATACATTCATCGATGTCACTGATGCCTTCTTTCGCCTCCTCCAATGTCTTCATCTTCGTATGATATACGGCATAGGTTTTATTGAAGAAGACATAATCTTCTTGGTCTTGAAGCTTTTCTCGGAGTTTTTCAATTTTGGAATGGAGATTTTTATTTTCTACTTTCATAATGTTGATTTTGGAATCAAGCTCAACGTTGGTGGTCGAGTGAAGTTGATTATGCTCCATGACTCTTTTGAGTCTCTCTATCATTTTTGCTCTCATCTCCTCGACAGAATTGGCCTCCTTGATTTTAGAGTGTAAGCTATACTCTAAGTTATTAACTTGTTCTATGAAGGAAGGCTCACGTTCAGCAGTAGCAGTTATAGTATCATGAAGTTCAGCTCACTTAGCCTTTACATCTTTGAGGTCTTTATGAAATTGAGCGGCTTATTGGCTGTGGTTCATTATATCTTGCTCGGACTGTTGCAACCGGGCCTTAAGATCATTCACTTGAGCAATGTTTGCTTCTATCACTGGGAGGCGCTCGGCAAGTTGATTTCGTTCAACCAAAAGCCGATCTCGTTCCGAAGTAAGCTTTTGCTTGTCCAAAATCAACATTTGCAAGCCCTTGGAAGCAAGAAGGTTGGCCTGAAAAAGGTTAGAGTTAATATTATTAGTGCATAGTAAAAATGAAAAAAAAAAGATGGAAGAAAGTTAGATAGATACCTACGCCGAACAGTGCATGCTATTGTCTAGCAAACATTCCCCGGAGAGAGCATCAATCTTTCTCCAGTCTTTTTCTGAAGCCGGCAGCTTCAGATAATTTCCAAGCTCCACTGGCTTGGAGAGTATATAGCACTCATTCGCAACCGAAAGAATGACATTTCATTTTCCATGAGGGTCTTGAGTGGGTGTCGAGTAAGTATTTCCCAAATTTCCATGGTTGGGAGACCGTGGAGTAGGAGAATCTTCCATTTGTTCGGATGGCACTGGTGGAGAGGAAGCAACTGGTGTAAAAGGAGTAACAGTTGTTATTAGCTCAGAAGTAAGTGGTGTAGAAAGGTCAGGGACTGAACTCCTTTGACCAGAGGCATCCATAGGAATCGAAAAACGGAATCGGCATTTTCAACCAAATCCATTTTCGTAAAGAGTCTTTGGACTACTTCCAGTGGTGGTGTGCGAAGCTCTCCTGGATGAGCACCTAGTTGAGCTGATAGAGGTCTTTTTTTCTTCTCTAAAGGGCAACCGCTTCATCATCGGTTTCTTCGTCATCAAGGACCACTATGGTTGGTCCGTTTGGTATTTCTTTCACTCTCTTCTACCGAGTCCCAGAAAGGGAGGTATATTTCCTTTTTGGTTTCTTGTTTTTGGGCTGGGGACTCTGGGAGGAGGCACCTTCACTAGAAGTGCAAGTAGATTCGTATTCTCTCCTCTATTTTAGGGCATTTTGTAGTACTCGTTCAGCTTCCTCCAGGTCATCGAGAACCTCAATGTCAGGGAAAATGATGGATCCCTTCGGAAGTCCTATATGATACAAGAAGATAGTTAAATTGTTTCCAAGATATATTGAAAGGTTAAAAGAAGGAAGAATTTTTGTTTACCGTAGTTTTTGTCTTCCCATTCATATTTGGGTGCCATGATTACCTCGAAAACTGGAAAAATTATTTGCTAAATCATGGAACAATACGTGTTGGGGTCATTAAATACGAGAAGACGTGCATCCTTTCAAGTGTTATAGTTCGTTCAAGAACTTTCCCGCTAAGAAAAAAACTCTTATCTACTTCCCGGTAACATCGAGTTGCATCACTAGAAAGTAGGGGGACTATCTCTATAAGTTAAAAATGGTTAGTGATTGTTGTGCGAATGACGAAATGACACGTGAAACTAAAGACATGTGGGACATGAGTCAGCAAATAGCTGGCACCGGATGCAAGTATGTGACCGGTGCTGAATAAATCCCGAAGATAGAATACGATAACAATAATTCAAAATATTGACATCGGATAGTATTCAATGAGAAGTCATTACAGAGAATATCTGCATTTATAGCAAACTTTTAGGAAGCCATCAATGACAGGTTTATTCACATTCAAGAAGATCTTGATTTGGGGATCTTGTATCCCTGAATAAAGTTATAAATAGGGGAATCAACGTCATTTGTAGACAAGAAACATTCTGCACGAAAAAAACTATAATCTGCTCTCATTCTATAGAATTGCTTTCTTTAATTTATTCTTAATTTTTTTCTTGCTACAACACTTACCCAGGATTGTATTTCCTTTAATTTATTTCATAATCTTATTTATGTTTTTATTCATTTCTGTAACGACCCTACTGGTCATTTCATGAGTTATAGCTCCGTTTCCCCAATTTCTGCTTTCTTCTGTGTTCTTCAGTTATGTTTTATCGTATCGTGTGGTTTGATTCGGGTTCGGAGTGGTTTTGGAGTGGAATGAGGCACTTAGCCTCCTATTTTAGAAGCTTAAGTTGGAAAAAGTCAACTAAATGTTGACTTATGTGTAGACGATCTCGGAATGGAAATTCCGGCAGTTGCAGTAGATTCGTAGTGTTACTAGTGACTTGAGTACAAATTTTGAGGCCATTCGGGCGCGATTTGATAAGTTTCGGCATTGTTTGTGGAATTTGGAAATTTAGAAGTTCATAGGCTTGAATTCGAGTGTAATTTGGTGTCCTGATGTTGTTTCAAGTGATTCAAAGGATTGTCTAAATTTGAATGATGTTATGGGATGTGTTGGTATGATTGGTTGAGGTCACGAGGGCCTCGAGTGAGTTCTAGGTGGTTATCAGATCACTATTTGGCTTTGGAAGTTGGAAAATACCTGATATCTGGTGTTTTGAAAGTTGCAGGTCTCACATCATTGGAAGTGCGGCCGCGGAAGGAAGTTTGCGGACTGCGGTGGAAGAATACGGCCGCGGTAGGAGTTCGCGGATCGCAGAAAGGGGGGTCAGGTTGGCGGCCGCGACAAAAATTCTGCGGACTGCAATAATGGTTGCGCAACCGCGGTGAGGAATACGCAGACCGCGGGCTGGAAGTTCAGAGAGCTATATAAACAAGGTTTAGGGTTTTATTTCACATCTTGGACTTTGGGAGCTCGGTTTGAGGCGAATTTTCCAGAGTTTTTTCAAGGAAATCATTGGGGTAAGTGATTCTAACACGGTTTTGCTAATAATCATGAATATATCATTGATTTCATCTTTTGATTTGTAATTTGGGGAGAAGTTGTGGAACTTCATAAAATGAACTTTTGGGATTTAAAAGCCGATTCGAAGTCGGAATTGAGTGAAACTAGTATGGTTAGTCTCGTAATCGAATGTGTTGTCAGATTTTGTAACTTTGGTCGGATTTCAAGACGTGAACCCGGGGCCCGACTTTTGAGTTGAAATTTTGACTTTTGACCTTAAGCTTAGCATTTTCTTATGGGATTAATTCCTTTAGATCGTGTCAATTGTATCGAGTTGCTTATGGCTAGATTCGGAGCATCCGGAGGTCGATTTGAGGGGCAAAGGCATCGCGGAATAGGATTTTTGCTTGGTTAAGGTAAGTAACGCTTTCAAACTTGGTTATGAGGATTCAAAACATCGAACTATGTGTTATATGATTGTATTGAGGTGAAGCACATGCCAAGTGATGGGCGTGCGGGCATGCACCGTGAGAACTGTGGCCTGGTTCATTCCATGGCACCGCTTAGTGACTCTTTCCTGCTGATATCCTTGTTTCTATCATGTGACTAAGTAAATATGTTGTAAATCATGCTAGATATCGTGTTGGGTCTTCACGCCGATACTGTTAAGACCCGAGTGGTCGTTTCTTGTTGTCATCTCATTAGCTTCATTGATATTCTATACTCAGTCTTGTTCATGCATATTATATCATGTCTCAGTCTCGGTTGTTGTTATTTGGCACATCATACAATTGTTCCGGACGAGTTTTCATGGCATAGTGAACCCGTGTGTGAGACTGGAGAGTGATGACTAAGTGAGGCCGAGAGCCTGATTGTGAGTGACAATTATAGGATCGGGTTGCACGCCACAACGGTGATGTTGATGATTGTGATAGCGTTTGGGATGTAGGAGCCCCTCCGGAGTCTGTAACACACCCCCAGTGAGCGAGGTTGATTATATTCATGGATGGATCTTCCCTTGGTATGAAGATGGATCTTCTCCATAAGGCTGGATTGGCCTATTTTTCCTCGGTACTGGAGACTAATAGCTAGAGATGTATATGTTCCAGTATGGATTTTCCCTGGGCCTTATGAGCCATATACAGTACCGAGTGGTTGTGAGGTTACTATCATTATCTGGAGATGGATCTTCTCCTTAGGGTTGGATTGCCCTTCCTCAATACTGAGTGACTGCAGTCAGAGATATATATATTCCGGGATGGATCTTCTCTGGGCCGTATGAGCCATATACAGTACTGAGTAGACGAGCATTTGGGATTGTGTGCACATGAGGCACTCAGCATGTGCATTGGCATGTAGATGTAGCAGATTTATATTTCTTTAACATGTTCATATTTGCTCTGTTTTCACTGTTGTGAGTTGTCTGTTTAACTGAAAGCATGCCTACGTTACCGTACGTTATTTCTATCATCCATGATGAGGTTGAGTTCGTCACTACCTTTCAATCCATAGTTTGGACTTGTTACTTACTGAGTTGGTATACTCACATTACCCCTTGCACCTTGTGTGCAGATCCAGGTACTTTCGGTCCTAGTGGCAGTCATTGATCGAGGTTGCAGGCTTTGGAGATTGTTGAGGTATCTGCATGGCGTTCGCAGGTCTTGACCCTCCCTCTCTCTTCTAGTTGTGTTTCTATTGTATTCAGTAAACATTGTAGTAGACTATGCTATTTCTTTAGACGCTCATGTACTCTGTGACACCCTGGTTTTGGGCTGGTTGAATCGTATTATGAATTTTTCTTATGTTATAAACAGTTTATTTTTAAATGATAAAGGTTTTCCGCAAATGGTTTCAATTTTTGTATTGTGGTTTTGGATTACATTGAGTTGAGGCTGGCCTAGTTCCTTGATAGGCGCCATCACGACGGATTGAATTTTGGGTCGTGACAATTTCGTATTATAATGCGGGGATTAAATAGTGATGAAATTATTGATGAGTGAAAATAGGATATACGGAATATAATATAAAATGTGTATTTGGTATATAGCAAAAAAGTTGGGATAAGCTTTTCTTTTCAATTTTAACCTTGTTTTTTAAGGACTTTGGGCGAAGGGCCTTGAAAATGGCATCTTTGTCATTACAGTAATTTATCCAAAGTTAATCAAGTTAACTACATGTATAAGTACTAAACTATAATTGAATTCAAAAAAGAAGAGGATAAAAAGTAAAAGTAAAGCAATTTGCTATTAAGTATAAATTCAGTTGTATTCATTCAAAGAACTAAAATAAAAGGGAGGAGAAAAAGGTGAGGAGGGTTTCGACCTCACGTCTTCCAGCAAAAGGGGGCCTTTAAGCGACCAAATTAACCACTTCTCCTATCAGCTTTTTTATTCTTGGGGGCACAAGTAAGATATTTAAGGGGTTTCATATATATGTACAGATATATATAACATATATATACAGGGTTTTTGTCGAGGCTAACGGAGTCCCGTGACCCCTCAACATACAACATAGGTCTGCCTCTGGGTGCGTCTACTAGAGTTAGGAGTAAGTATTTGAGGCTTATGAGTTTCATATTCTTGCTCTTTTAACTTATTAGGTTCTAAATTGATAATTCGTGCATAGATTAAATAAATTTCTTCATATAAATACAAAATTAGATCAATGTTATTGGATTCGGCTGAACTTGTATCTTTAAGGCTAGCTCCGCCCCCGTGAGTGGTTATAAGTTATTTGTCTAGATATTTCAGAAGCACGTCCACAGATTTAAATTTAATTATTCACTTTTAAGGTTCTTAGCATTGAGATAATGTATTTTAGATTATGGGTTTATAATATTTGTTAAAATTTAGTGATGTTTCCCAATATTGGATTCTATTGAATCCGATATAATTATTATAAACTGCATCTCTAATTGCAATTAACACGTCTGTCTATGCACATTTGATTTAATTTGCGGAATAGTATTAGTTTTAAACATGTCAATAACTTCTATTTGTGTAGTTATAAATTTATTTATTCTTCAAGTATAAAAACAAAAAACGAAGTAAGACGGATAAGATTAAGAAATTGTAGTTGAAAACAGAAACTTTGAAGTGCAACATTTCGCTTTCGATGTAGTTTGCCCTTCAAGACACCGTGCCTACAATTGTCAATTGCTAATGCGAAATTCAAAAATAGCCAGATTTACAAGCGATCATTCAAAAATAACCACAGTTTCAAAAGTAATCGAAATTTAGCCATTTTTCATGTAAAGATAAATCTGGACGAAAATAATGTTCAAAATTCGAAAAATACTCCAGCTAATATACTAGAGTTCCAGCATAAGTATACTGGAACTCCAGTATATTATAATGGAGTTCCAGCATAAGTATACGGGAACTCCAACATAATATATTGGAGTTCTAGTATAATATATTGATCCAGTATAATATACTGGAAGTTCATACACAGGTGCTCCAATCTCTAGTATAATATACTAGAACTTTCCGCGTGTTGGAGTTCCAGCATAATATGCTGGAAATTCATACACAGATGCACCGATCTCCAGTATATTATGCTGGAGCGGTCCTTGTTGCAGCAAAATAGTGACTATTTTTTAATAATTCTACAAACGCTGGCTATTTTTGAATGATCAGTTCGAAAACTGGCTAGCCCGTGCTATTTTAACCTTAAATGTCTCACTAGCAGTGCCTACTTAATTATTGATGGGCCAAAAGCGTTGCAGAAACAAAAAAGAGAACATTTTATCTCCTATGGCAACTACAAGAATTCAGACTTATAGTGGCAACAACAGTCGCTACAATAGAGGATAGAGTCGCCACCAAAGACATATAGTGGCGACCTGAAGGTTGCTGCAAGCACTGCCGTAACGAAATGTTTGTTGTGACGACTCATTATAGTCGCCACAATAAGTCACTATTGTGGCGACTAGAGTCGCCACAAATAATAAAAAAAAAATATGCCACAAAAAAGTTCCACGAAACAAATCTTAAGTAGGTCGCTACTGAAGAAAGAAATTTAGTAGCTTCTAGTGCAAGTCAGCTGAACATCGTGATTGATGAGTGGGTAGGTGGGTTAGGTGCACCTCTCGCCCAGTGGAAAGTAATGAGGCTAGTCTCCCCCCTCCCCCCTGAATGAAGAAGTAGTGGGGGCCCCTTCCCGCGTATGTGCCTTTATTTATATTCTTACTAAAACAACCCTGGTTTTGGGCTGGTTGAATCGTATTATGAATTTTGCTTATGTTATAAACAGTTTATTTTTTAATGATAACGGTTTTCCGCAAATGGTTTCAATTTTTGTAATGTTGTTTTGGATTACATTGAGTTGAGGCTAGCCTAGTTCCATGACAGGCGTCATCACGACGGGTTGAATTTTGGGTCGTAATAATTTCGTATTATAATATGGGGATTAGATAGTGATGAAATTATTGACGAGTGAAAATAGGATATACGGAATATAATATAAAATATGTTTTGGTATATAGCAAAAAAGTTGGGATAAGTTTCTCTTTTCAATTTTAACCTTGTTTCTTAAGGACTTTGGGCGAAGGGCCTTGAAAATGGCATCTTTGTCATTATAGTAGTTTATTCCGGGATCACTATGGGATAGAATAATATCACAATTATGGTATAAATCAATCCCAGAATTGTTAATGACTGATTTAAAAATTTATCCAAACACAAGATAAAATTATTCTGCATCTAATCTCGAGATTATTATCTTTTACCCCACCAACCAAACGACCCTGAGCATTACAAGCCTATGGATTGGATATGTTGAGTAAAAGCATAGGGCCTATCTTTAAGGGATAAGCACAGCTCCTTAGTTGTTGCTAAATGGCACATACGTGGCATGATGATGCGGCGGGTCATGACACAAATCTTAGTAAGATTAATTAAAGAGTTAGATTTTGGAGCAAAAGAGAATTGTAGTAATATCTCCAAGTACCAAGAATATATGAAGTTAGCCACTCTATTTTGAACCGTCGTTGTTCTCATTAAACTCATGCGGATGCAACTTGCAAGAGTTGACAATAATATTAGTTCTTACTAATTAGTTAATAGCAAGTGCCTATTGCAAGTTTCTTCTTTCTTTTTAGGAATTAAAGCATACCAAACTGTAAATGCGGGAATAATCCGACAACAATGGAAAGGACACTTAACTACAGATGATATTTTTTTCCTAAGTTGGCTTATGAAAACTATCTTTAAAGAGGAGAAGAAAATTTTCTCATTTGTTGGTGTATGCCATGTTATTTTATAATCATTTCAAGTTTTACTTCATACCACTTGCTCCGGTCCGAAACTGAAATGATGCCTTTTTTGGCACAAAATACGTTTTTACAGTTAAAAAAAAGTTACATTTCTACATAAAACGCAGTATAATACTGCGTTTTACTTTAACAGAAAGTTAGCCGTTAAAGTTAAACGTAGTATTATACTGCGTTTTATTAAAAAATTAATTTTTTTTATAGGAAAACGCATTACAATACTGCATTTAAGGAAAATGCAGTATTATACTGCGTTTCTCTATAAAATTTGGGCCCACCTTATAATAGTTATGCAAGACTGCAGAGAATAATTTATTTTTTAGTGTAAAACGTAGTATAATACTGCGTTTTACACTAAAACGTATTATTATACTGCGTTTTACACTAATTTTTGGGCTCACCAATAAGTGTTCTACGGATAACTGACATAACAATAATTCAAATACATAAAACGTGATATTGTACTGCATTTTACATAAAAAAAAATTGCACCCCAAGCTCGAACTTGCCTTATTTAAAGGCGTTTGAATTTTATGAAAATCCATTCAAAACTTTCCTTCAAACTTCCGTTCATACTTCTCTCTTCTTCTTATCAATCATTTTTTTATAATGTCTGAAGAGCCAAAAATAAGGGTTTCATTATATTGGGGGAGGCGGTGTGAGGTTGTGCTGGAGAATAACTCTGTGAGGTATAGCTCACCTCCACAGTGTCATGTTAAATTGTCGCTTATAATGGAGTACGATAAATTGGTATCGTTGTTACGTAAAAAAAAAGAGTGTGAGGAAACGTTCGGTGAACCTTAAAGTAACCGGTAAATTTCCGTATTGAGTGACTCCGCAGGGGTTTGCTTATTATTCTAAGTTTAACATCTAAGTTGATGAAAGCCTCAAAGATTTTTTGCGGATTCCGGATGAATACAGGGAATTTATTGTAATAAAATTATTGGAAATGTACGTCAAGGTTGAAGACGTTCCCAATAATGAGGGCGTGCATAGTAGGGATAACTCCCGGTCATCAGGTGGTTATTCTGGAGCAGTTTTTGCCAGACAGATTGCTGATGAAAGAGCTTGCCTTGATTTAAACTTGTCACCACCGGCGAATGAGCAGCCACAAAATAATTTTTCGACTTTATATAATCCACAAGACGACTGGTAAACTTCAGTTTTTCTACGCTTTAGCGATGTTTATTTTATGTTTTAATTGGATTTGTATTAACACTCATATTTTTCATAGGGGTACCGTCCGGATATGAATTTTACAAGTTATGACCCCCCCCCCCCTAGTTGGAATATGCGTAGTTCTGGCATATTGGACCACGGTGGTCCATCTGGGAGTCATCACCAACAAGAAAATATCCATCATGAAACGTCAAGACAGTACGACTTGTAAGTAAAGTGATATAGCTATATGTAAAGTATTTATCTAGTTGGGTAGCTTATCATTTTGTTCTTTTTGTGTAGTGAAAATGAGCATCTTGATGCTCCTGACCTCACACAGTTGCCCATAGACGACGTACTGACTCGTGATTTGGCAGACACCCAGAGTTAGGAAGATGATAGTGATTATGACAACAATGCGGATGAGTCTGGAGATGACACACCCTTCCCTGATGAGGGTGATGACGAGGAGCAAGTGGATGTCGAACCTGAGCTGACGAGGGAGCATGCTCCTCCACCTCCTGCTAGACCAAGAGTGTACGAGTCCCACGTGCCATTTCATGAGCGGAATATTCCCTACCTTGATAATTTGCCAAGTATGCCGGACGTGGATGCCCTCACAAGGGATGATGACGAAATTCGGTCAGCGATGTGGGATGAGTCTAGACCAGCGATGCTGGCAAAGGGCATATATTTCCCCGATAAAGCTCGCCTAATTAGGCTATAAAAATCTATAGTGTAAGAGAGTGCCGTGAGATGACGGTAAGGGAGTCAACTACGAAGGTATACAAGGATGTATGTCGTAGCGACTTTATGGGTTGTCACTGGATGTTGCGTGTCAGCAAGAAGAAATCAGGTTTGCGGAAAGTGAGTAAATTTATTAGCACCCACAGATGTGAAATGGACATATTCAATGAGAATCACTTCAACCTGGATGTGAATTTGATTTCTCTTGTCTTGATTCCATATTTGGAAGTGTACATTAGGTTCAAGATTAAAGAGTGTATTACAGTCGTCCACCAGGAGTATGGTTGTACTATAACCAAAAGAAAGGCATATCTCGGTTGCAAACGTGCCTTTGAACTTATTTATGGCGACTAGGATAAGTCTTTTTCATCTCTGCCCAAGTACATGGACGCACTACAACACTTTAACCCCGGGACTGTTATTGAATGGAGGCGTGAGCGGAGTCTGGACAGACCCGAATATATTTTCAACTATGTGTTCTGGTCATTTAAACCAGCAATTGATGGTTTTGTGCATTGTCGTCCTGTAATTTCCATAGACGGTACTCATGTCTATGGAAAGTATGATATTAAGCTTTTGATTGCAGTTGCAGTAGATGCCAACAGACAAATATTTCCACTAATCTTTGCCATTTGTTCCAATGAAAGCGAAGAGACGTGGATGCTTTTTTTGAACCACTTGAAGCAGCACGTTGTCAAATAGCGTTCAGGTATTTGTCTAATATCTTATCGACATGGTGGTATTTTAAGTTCTGTACGGAACTTCCCTGAATGGCAGGAACCCTATACATACCACCGTTACTGTGTAAGGCACCTGAAGGCCAATTTCCAGAAGAAATATCCTGACAAGGCCTTGCATGACTTAATGTGGATGGTTGCAACTGAGCACCAGAAGTGCAAGTTCATGAGGCGCATGGAAGCGATCCAGCAGTTACATCCACGAGCCTATACTTGGCTGATGGGACATGAGCTTCACATGTGGACATTGCATGCTGATGGCGGCAGACGATGGGGAGCCCTGACTACAAATGTGTCGGAGTCATACAACGGCTTGTTGAAGTCTGCCCGTGGATTGCCTGTCACTGCAAGGTCCGCATAACATTCAAATAGAGTGCGGAGAGGTTAGTTGAAAGGCATGGAGTTGTGTCGACATTGATGGACAGGGGTTTTCAATTTATGCCAATACCCATGAGAATATTTGAAAGGTACAGGAGGCGAGCACATTAGCATTCATTTTTATAGTACGATCACGACCGGTGTGTTTTTGAAGTTAAGATCGCTATCTGCGGACACCGTGGGAATAATCTTTAGATGGTGAATGAAGCCAGAAGGTTGTGTTCATGTGGAAAATGGACCATCTACCACATGTCGTGCGCACATGCCTTGAAGTGCTTTCAACAAGTTGGTTTTTAGGCAACCAACTATATCGATAGGCAATATAGTGTTGCTGCATACGTAGACACGTATAGTGGGCAGTTGCAGCCATTAGGTGCTGAGCATTATTGGCCGCCGGAACCTTTTAAGATGGTGTGTATAAGGACTATTTGTGCAAGCTGCAAGTGCAAAAGAGAACGCGTATACGGAACCAAATGGATGTTGGTGACACCGTTTATGCGCGTAAATGTGGCATATGCTCGCAAACAGGACACGACCATCGTAAATTTCCTTCAGGTAGTGTGCATGACGGTGGTAATCCAGCTACTGGAGCAAGTTCTTCGAATGTACCCAACTATCAATGATACCCCTAGTCTTTATTTTCATTTTGTTATTTGTAATACGTGTTTGTACTTGTGTATGTTGCAATATCTATCAAATAAAATTATGTTCCACAATCTTGTTACATCTTATTTTTTAACATGACCTTTTGATATGGTTGTTCAAATATTAAACTTATTGGTGTTAGTAAAGAAGACCAAGATTGTGGAATAAAAAAATTACATATTAAAAAATAAATTTAATATGTAAAGCGTGGTATAATACTACGTTTTATGAGTTGTCTTGTCGTTCTGAAAATAGCTGAAACGACTGCGAAAAAGTTGTTTCGTTTCAAAAAAAATTTAATATGTAAAGCGTGGTACAATACTACGTTTTATCAGTTGTCAAAAACATTAATATGTAAAGCGTGGTACAATACTACATTTTATCAGTTGTCTTGTCGTTCTGAAAATAGTTGAAACGACCGCGAAAAAGCTGTTTCGTTTCAGAAAAACTTTAATATGTAAAGTGTGGTATAATACTACGTTTTATGTGAAATCTTGCCTATAAATAACGGGCGCATTCTACTTATTTTCTGTGCTTAACAATAACCAATAGCAAATATTTTCATAAAACCAAAGTTTCTCTTTAAGAAATGTCTCAACAACCCCTTTATGTCCCAAGGTGCTATTGTGGAAAAAAATGCAGTATGTACAATTGGTGGGAAGAATGTGGACGCTGCTACTGGGCGTGTATGAATAAGTTTGATAGGCAACCCGGCGAGCCTACATGTGATTTTGAGGTATGGATGGATGAACCATGTAAGCAGGAATACTACAAAGACAGAATTTATGATCTTCATAACTTGTGTACGAGGCAATGGGAATACGAGCGTCGATCCAACCAAGAAATTGAGGAGTTGAAGGCGAAACTCAATGAGGTGGAAAAAGAAAAAAAAGTTGGAAGACCAACTCAAGTGGTTGGAGCAGAGAGTACTAGCCGGTCGTGACTAAACAGTGGCTTGTACGTGTTGAGCGTAGTAGTGTATCTTTATGTTTCCCTTGTCAAGTTTTTTCATTAGTTGTATTTTTTGTTTTTGTTATGTGTATCTTTAGATTTGCTATGTTTGTGTTTGTGTTGTCATGTTAAAATAAAATTGTTGTTCAAATTATGTTACAATAAAAATGTTGTTAAAATAGAATTGTTGCCATTATTTACATAAAGTAGTATTTTCTTCATAGAATTGTTCAAATATTCAACTTATTGGTGTTGCTAAAGAAGACCAATCTAAAAATTTAAAAAAAACTATATGCAAAGCATGGTATAATACTACGTTTTGTGAGTTGTCTTGTCGTTTTGAAAAAGCTGCAAACCATGTGAAAAGGCTGTTGCGTTCCAGAAAAAATATAATATGCAAAGCGTGGTATAATACTACGTTTTGTGAGTTGTCTTGTCGTTCTAAAAAAAGCTGAAACGACTGCAGAAAAAGCTGTTTTGTTGCAGAAAAATTTAATATGTAAAGCGTTGTATAATACTACATTTTGTGAGTTGTCTTGTCGTTCTGAAAAAGCTGAAAACCATATGAAAAAGCTGTTTCGTTTCAGAAAAATGTAATATGTAAAGCGTGGTATAATACTACATTTTGTGTGTATGTAAAGCGTGGTATAATACTATGTTTTATGTGAAATCTTGCCTATAAATAACGGCCACATTCTAGTTATTTTCTGCGCTTAACAACAACCTATAGCAAATATTTCCATAAAACTAAAGTTTCTCTTTAAGAAATGTCTCAACAAGCCCTTTATGTCCCAAGGTGCGACTGCGGAAACAAAAGTATGATGTACGATTGTTGGGAAGAAGCGTCGTTCTATAGGCAACTCAACGTACCTACATGCAATTTTAAGGTACGGATTGATGAACCATGTGAGCAGGAATACTACAAAGACAAGTTGTATCATCTTCATAATGTGTGTATGGGGCAGTGGGACAGAGAGCGTCAATCTAAGCAAGAAATTGCGGAGTTGAAGGCGAAACTCAAGGAGGTGGAAGAAGAGAAAAAAAGCTGGAAGACCAGCTCAAGTGGTTGGAGCAGAGAATACTAGGCGGTCATGACTAAATAATGGCATGTACGTGTTGAGCGTAGTGGTATATCTTTATGTTTCCCTTGTCAAGTGTTTTCATTAGTTGTACTGTTTGTGTTGTGTTAGGTTTGTTATGTTTGTGTTTGTGTTGTACTGTTATAATAAAATTGTTGTTCAAACACAGTTAAAATAAAATTGTTGTTAAAACAGAATTGTTGCCATTATTTACATAATGTAATATTTACACAAAGTACAAACATAAGTAAATCAATGAGTCTTGCAGCCTGTGTGCTTCAGTGCTGCTGCTGGCCTGAGTCGTATCCCATGTTGCCCGGGTACACTATCGGGATCATCATCATCAACTCACCTCTTTATATGAGGATGCGCAACAGCATCGACAGTACAACTGGTAGGATCAGTAGAAGAGGTTGTTGGGCCGTCAACAACCTACAAAACAAGTATTAAGCTTAGCATTTGAAAATGTATATTAGTATTGTACGTGTTAAGTCAAAAACATTTTCTCACCGTGGTCTCTTCGGCCTCCTGAGTATATGCATCTGTGGTGTCCTCATCAGCGCATACAGTGGCCTCCGTGATGGGCTGGGACGAAGCCTTAATAAGAAAATTAAAAATTAATTAATGGAAAATCATTAAGGAAAAGAAAACAAATTGAAATTTTACAGTAATACAAACATACCTGGGCCTGTGGTAGATCTGCATCAACCGCCGGGGATGAGGCATAACTCAACCTGCGCCCGCCATCCACGTCGCAAGTCGGGCAATCCTCAGCTGCGATAGATGGTCCTAAAAAGAACTGGTCTACATCCCCGTCGAATGTACCCGTGATCAACAATGTATCTGACGGGGTGACTTGCAATGCTGGCAGAGATAGCTGAAGGATGTACGACGGCATGCTGCTGGAAGGCTCATCTAGCTGAGGGAAATAACCCGGCTGATCACCTCCAAGATCCTCATCATGTGCCTCAACAGGTGGGTCGACAGGTGCCTCAACTCCCCCTTGCTGGGGACCACCTCCTCACTGTCCCCCGTGACCTCGTGAGGCACCCCTCCCTCGTGCCCTACCCCTGCCTTGTGGGACAGCCCTACCTCGATGGTACTCCTCTGGTGCTGCATACTCAGCCTTGTGATCCAACCTCATGCAATCTCTCGCTTGATACAGGGTCCAACGATCCAGCTCTTCCACCCGTCGGCCATACTCAACGACTGCAACACTGTCGCCACGCTGTTGCATCTCCTGTCCCAATTAGTAGAACATGTGATGTCCAATAGCCTGCACAACATTTAAAATATTAATTAAATAACGCTATATCACAATTATAAGATATTAATAATCCACAAAAAAATACCAGTGCCTCGTGCCTCCCGGCGTATGGTCTATATCGATCGCCAAGTACATGAATGGGGTTCCCGATCATTAGTCGGGTGTGACGGCGGTACCATGACGTATGCAGCTCAATAGTGGCCTCCTGGATATGTGAAGGTGGTGGCAGAATACGATACTCTCGCTAGTCCCAAATATGGGCCTACTGCTCTAGCCATCCTACAAATGCATCGTCCACCCTAGTACGGTCATCCCGCTGATAATGTATAGGCACCCATGCAGGCTCCCCCAGTATAGGCTGCGGACGATGAAACTAGCGAAGCACACGCTCTGTGGCATGATGATCAACCACATCGAAGAAGATCATCGGGATGGAAGTGCTCCAAAGCAGTCGGTCGAATGAGCAATAATCGGGCAGCTGAGCTAGCAACTCGTCGTTGTATGGCATCCAGATGAACTATCAAATAATAACATAAAAGTGAGTATGCGCAACACAAGTGAATTTATAATAAGTAAGTTTAGGTACATATTTACCTGTCCGGCCACCAGTATATCTAACATATCCCTGACAAGGGGGAGATTATGATGAGTATCAGCCCATCGGTAGTTCCCACGCCGGAGAACCCACCTCGTAGCTAGAGGGAGAAACGGAGGTGCTACACCCGGCTCTAGTGGTGGTAGAGGTGGCTGCAACGGCAGGATCCGCTGCCATGCCCAAACCTAAGATAAAAGGTTGACGTAAAATTTAAGAGTCATTTTGACCATATAGAATTCAGAGTAATGAACAGAATATTCGAAAATGTTGTCACCTGTAGAAGCGGCAGAAAACCACATATGTCCACCTGGCTGCCCATGCTCGCCCAGCACATACTCATGTACAAGTATGCTAGAATAGCAGCACCCCAGCTGTACCGGGGTAACTCATCTAGCTGCTGCAGATGATGCAGAAAGCGCATACTCACTAGATTTCCCGAAGTGTTCGGGAACAAGACACCCCTAAAAAGAAGGAGCAGCGCCAACCTCGTGTACCGGTCAATATGGATAGCCTCTGTCTCGCCGGTAATGTCGGGGTGAATACCTCCATATGCTCTCTGGTAGCTGTCATAGAAACGTGACTGCCCCCTCTAAGTACAGCCTCACCTTGTGGTCTGTAACCAGTATACTGACCTAGAAAATCCAAATACTAGGGACGCATCACAGCTCTCATGTACTGGGGCAATGCAACGGCCAGTCCATCTATATGCAGCCCATACAAAACCTAAACATCCTCAAGCGTGATAGTGGCCTCTCCAGTGGGCAGGTGAAAAATGTACGTCTCTGGTCACCACCGCTCTATCAATGCCGTGATGAGAGACCAATCGAGCTGCATCCGCCCAATCCGAAAAATCGTAAGGAAGTCGTAGCCTCTAGGCGCTCGACTATGCTGGGATGAAAATGTCTCTGCTTCAAGAAGTCCCACAAATCGTCTGGTCTTCTGGAGCGGAGAGTCTGATCCAATAGATGTCCCTCCCATACATAGGAGGACCTATGATCGCCCTGTAACACTAATATCTGATCCTCGGCTGGTCTAGGATGCACAGGCGGCAAGTCCATGTCGTCTACTGTAATTTAGACAATATTAATTGTATGTTTGTGCTATAATAAATTAAATAATTAATTATTTAATTGGACTGAGTAATTATCTATGGGTTCCAGACTCGATATTTGAGGCCCAGTAGCACCAAGCTATCCTTAATTATTATGTGTGTCAATTTCAATAAGTTTAAAATTTTGTTCATTTAATTGAACTGAGTAATTATCTATGGGTTCCAGACTCGATATTTGAGGCCCAGTAGCACCAAACTATCCTTAATTATTATGTGTGTCAATTTCAATAAGTTTAAAATTTTGTTAGTTTAATAAATTAAATAATTAATTATTTAATTGGAATGAATAATTATCTATGAGTTCCAGGCTCGATATTTGAGGCCCAGTAGCACCAAACTATCCTTAATTATTATGTGTGTCAATTTCAATAAGTTTAAAATTTTGTTAGTTTAATAAATTAAATAATTAATTATTTAATTGGACTGAGTAATTATCTATGGGTTCCAGGCTCGATATTTGAGGCCTAGTAGCACCAAGTAATCCTTAATTATTATGTGTGTCAATTTCAATAAGTTTAAAATTTTGTTAGTTTAATAAATTAAATAATTAATTATTTAATTTGACTGAGTAATTATCTATGGGTTCCAGGCTCGATATTTGAGTTAATTTGACAACATATATTAATTTGTTAGTTTATTTTTATAAATTAAATAATTAATTTTGTATATTGTAATTGGATAGAGTTTGTAGTTAGTACATACTTAAACTACAGAGACTCTACGCTAATAGGCTCTATATTTTACTACACTAAAAGGCTCTATATTTTACTACGCTAAAATGCTCTATATTTTACTACGCTATAAGGCTCTATATTTTACTACGCTAAAAAGCTCTATATTTTACTACGCTAAAAGGCCACTATTCTTTAAGCAGATAAATAATCTAAACTAAATAAAAACAACAAACAAAAGAACATAACATTCACGAAATTACATATAAAACAGTAAAAGATATTTGTGACAATTTCATTAACAATAAAAATTATCTATCAAGTTTTAACTATTTTTTGTACCAAGGCTAATAATTCAATCTGGGTAAAAATAACATACAAATTTAAACGCAAACATAACACAAATCAATGTGGAAACACATTCAACAAAACAAATATGCATATGCTCTACGAGTTTCGACATAAACAAAATCGAAATACCTCAATTTAAGTTTTTTGAAATAGATCCAAATCGAATTTTTGACCCCGAAAGAAGGAATCTAAGGCTTGAGATGTATGCGGGACCTACACTCTTCACTTTTTGTGTGACGGGTGGGGCCTAAGAATTTTTATTTTTAATTCGCGGGGGGGGGGGGGGGGGGAGGACCAGCAGTGGGTGATTTTTTTAAAAAATGGAGTTAGAAGTCGGGGGGAAGAAGAAAAAGGGGGATCCTATATTTTATTATAGGAAAACGCAGTATAATACTGTGTTTTCCTTAAACGCAGTACTATACTACATTTTCCTATAAAAAAATTAATTACCCTATATTTTTTTATAGGGAAACGCATTATAATACTGTGTTTAAGGAAAACGCAGTATTATAATGTGTTTTCCTATAAAAAATTAATTTTTAATAAAACGCAATATAATATTGCGTTTAAACATAGTATACTGCGTTTTATGTAGAAATGTAACTTTTTTTTAACTGTAAAAATGTATTTTGTTTGTCCAAAATGACATCATGCGTTTTTTGTCCAAAATGACACCATTTAACAAATATTTATATATTGTTATCAATCTTTTGATAAATATCTTTTCACTACGCCAAACACTCGAGAAAACATCCAAGCTGGAAAAAAAAAAGGATAAGTTGAAGGCAGTTCGTCTGTATTATCCCAAAATCTATTTGGTGCGTCCAGAGGCGGACCCAGGATTTGAACATGATGGGGGCACCATTGTATGCTATCACTAGCGATAAAATGCGGCGTGCAACTCTTTAAAAACTTAATGATTATGATGACTTATCATCTAAATATAAACAAAAAGAAGTTTTAAAGAAAACGAAAACACCAAATGCAGAGAGAGAGTTCTTCACAAAATGGGTACTATGTGAAGGGAAGGTGTTTGATTAAGCATGTTTCACACTAAAATTTTTAGTTTTTAAATTAAAAAAAAAGGGGGGGTCAGGGATCAAAAGGGCGTTCAGACTTTAAATTATCAAAAACTTACTAAAGAAATCAAGCTTAAGGGTATGTCAATAGCCAAAGAACTGAATAAAAGTCTCAAACTCTTGGTCGTCATTGCCGAGTCATAGTCAAAGTGATTGTTGAAGAAGGTTGTTGCAGAAGGATTTGTATTTTTCTATTTGTGGAGCGATAAATTGCAAATAAAGGCTTTTAAGTTTAATGGAGGAATTTGGAAACGAATAAAATTAATTAAATTGACTACATGTATAAGTACTAAACTATAATTGAATTCAAAAAAGAAGAAGATAAAAAGTAAAGCAATTTGCTATTAAGTATAAATTCAGTTGTATTCATTCAAAGAACTAAAATAAAAGGGAGGAGAAAAAGATGAGGAGGGTTGCGACCTCACGTCTTCCCGCAAAAAAGGGACTTTAAGCGACCAAAATAACCGTTTTTCCTATCAGCTTTTTTATTCTTGGGGGCACAAGTAAATATTTAAGGGGTTCCATATATATGCACAGATATATATATAACATATATATATAGGATTTTTGTCGAGGCTAACGGGGTCCCATGACCCCTCAACATACAACGTAGGTCTGCTTCTGGGTGCGTCTACTAGAGTCAGGAGTAAGGATTTGAGGCTTATGAGTTTCATATTCTTGCTCTTTTAACTTATTAGGTTCTAAATTGATAATTCGTGCATAGATTAAATAAATTTCTTCATATAAATACAAAATTAGATTAATGTTACTGGATTCGGCTGAACTTGTATCTTTAAGGCTAGCTCCGCCCCCGTGAGTGGTTATAAGTTATTTGTCTAGATATTTCAGAAGCACGTCCACAAATTTAAATTTAATTATTCACTTTTTAAGGTTTTTAGCATTGAGATAATGTATTTTAGATTATGGGTTTATAATATTTGTTAAAATTTAGTGATGTTTCCCAATATTGGATTCAATAGAATCCAATATAATTATTATAAAATGCATCTCTAATTGCAATTAGCACGTCTGTCTATGCACATTTGATTTAATTTGCGGAATAGTTTTAGTTTTAAACATGTCAATAGCTTCTACTTCTGTAGTTATAAATTTATTTATTCTTCAAGTATAAAAACAAAAAATGAAGTAAGATGGATAAGATTAAGAAATTGTAGTTGTAAACAGAAACATTGAAGTGCAACATTTCGCTTTCGATGTAGTTTGCCCTTCAAGACACCGTGCCTACAATTGTCAATTGCTAATGCGAAATTCAAAAATAGCCAGATTTACAAGTGATCATTCAAAAATAATCACAGTTTCAAAAGTAATCGAAATTTAGCCACTTTTCATGTAAAAATAAATCTGAATGAAAATACTACTCAAAATCCGAAAAATACTCCAGCATAATATACTGGAGTTCCAGCATAAGTATACAGGAACTCCAACATAATATACTGGAGTTCTAGTATAATATACTGGTCCAGTATAATATGTTGGAAGTTCATACACAGGTGCTCCAATCTCCAGTATATTATGCTGGAACTTTCCGCGTGTTGGAGTTCCAGCATAATATGCTGGAAGTTCATACACAGGTGCACCGATCTCCAGTATATTATGTTGGAGCGGTTCCTGTTGCAGCAAAATAGTGACTATTTTTTAATAACTTTGCAAACGCTGGCTATTTTTGAATGACCAATCCGAAAACTAGCTAGCCCGTGCTATTTTAACCTTAAATGCCTCACTAGCATTGCCTACTTAATTATTGATGAGCCAAAAGCGTTGCAGAAACAAAAAAGAGAAAATTTTACCTCCTATGGCCACTACAAGAATTCATACTTATAGTGGCGACAAAAGTCGCTACAATAGAGGATAGAGTCGCCCCCAAAGACATATAGTGGCGACCTGAAGGTTGCTGCAAGCACTGTCGTAACTAAATATTTTTTGTGACGACTCATAATAGTCGCCACAACAAGTCACTATTGTGGCGCCTAGAGTCGCCACAAATAATAAAAAATTATGCCACATAAAAGTTCCACGAAACAAATCTTAAGTAGGTCGCTACTGAAGAAAGAAATTTAGTAGCGCTTCTAGTTGCCACTAAAACAACTATAGTTGCAGCGGCAACTCCAGTCGCTACAATAGCTTGATAATTAGTGTCCACGTTAGGGTTTCCACATATACTTATTGCTTCTGTGACAAGGTTAGTCGCTACTAAAACCTGTTTTTTCAACAACTACAATAACCAAAATTTAATACATTTTTCATCAATTACTACCGATAATAAAATCATACCAAAATTATTCAACAACCAATAAAAATATTTCTCAAGTCAAATATTATAAATGCTTTCATTATCACAAAGTGAGTTGCCACATTTGTGATTGTTTAAGAACCTTGTTCCTGTTATTAAGAAAAAGATAACACATGATCATTTTGACAATCTCATAATTTAATGCTAACATTAAAAGGGGTGATCACAATAAAATTGTAGTAAGAACTTAAACACATTTAACTATTTATATAAGCTGATTGGGGGGAAAAACCATTGATACTAGAAGGACTATATACGAAAATCTACCAATATCAAATACATTAACCACTAGAAGTAGATCAAGAGGCACCAGAAATGTACACTTAACTTTATGAGCAACTCCAGAAGTGCTCACTGGAGAAGCTAACTTGTTAAAAGCTGATTAGAAAAAGATATAAATTTGTACACCTCTGCAGCAATGTTGATTAGAAAAAGATATAATTTTGTACACCTCTTCAGCAATGCCAGTGGGAAGCTCCCAAGTCCCCGTGCATTTCTTAAATATTTCTTTAATTACCAATACCTGCCAAGTGGAGTAACTTAATTCCTCTTAGAAATATTATGGCAAACTAATCTCACCTATCATATTAATTACTTCTAACTTAAGTGAAACATAAATGTACAGCAGCGCGAATACAGCAAATATATACAGCTGGATTGCCCTGATTTTTAGGTGCTTTTTGCTGTTGTATTCATGTACAACGGCGCGAATACAGCAAATACACTACCGTAACAACTGAATAGTAGGTATAGGAAGTAATTATGCATATGGTAGATATAGGAAGTTAATAGCCACTAAACAATAGTGGTTTCCGAACATTCCTTTAAAAAAATCATGCAGAAGCTATTAGGTACAAGGCATATTTATCTTAAATTCATCCATTCATAAACCCTTTAAATCGTGCGTAAAATCGTACTTATTGTTTCTCTGACTTTGTATTAAAAAATTAAATTATTTTGTCAACTTTAAATTAAGACATTCTACTCCTTGTTATCTTATCATTAGTTGAATATGATTTGAAGGTAAAATCAATTTTTAGTTTTACATTAGCAAAGTATGTTTCATATTACTCTCGGGATTAAATTCGCCCCTTTTCGTACCTACATAAAATGGACACGTAAAGATACAACTGAACACATTACACAAGATTGTTTTGGGTAATTAGTAATTCAGTATAAAGTTTAATAGGTGAAAATATTTGGATTTATTTCAAGGAGAAAATTTAATGAAAACCCGTCTTTTTAACATGTATTATTTAATTTTTTAATCCTTATTACGCTTGAGGTATGAATGAAATTTAAAATGTTTCGTTCACGGTAGAGACCATAGTTACTAACAGCTTGTTTGGATGGTTGTTACCTATTGTATCGTATCATATTGTTACTTTAAATACAATGTTTGTTTTGATTGTTACTTATATTTTATTTTATTGTATCGTTAAGTTCGTCGTTACGTAACGATGAAATGTGTCACTTTATGTAACGACCGATTTGGTGTTGTCGCGTCGTTTCCTTGTATTTTTCTCCCAATCTCACCCTTCATTATTATTAAATAATGTTGTATTCTGGCCCGGGCCTAAGCCCACATGGTCCTGTGCTTAACGGGCCGGGCTCGTGGGCTACGCGGGCCTAGCGGGGGTTTTTTTTTTAAGGCAATTTCTTGTAGTATCATGGCTATATTAAAAATATATATGTAGTATATATGTAGATCTAATTATTAAAGTGCTTGACGAAAAAGAAAATAACAAAACAATAGTAAAACACTAAATTGTCATGCATAATATATTTTCTTGTAGTATATTATATTGTATCTTATGTATATATATTCTCTTATATATTTTCTTGTAGTATATATATTGTATCTTATGTATATATATTCGCATAATATATTGTATCTTATGTATATATATTGTATCTTATGTATATATATTGTATATTATGTATATATTTTCGCATAATATATTGTCTTGTAGTATATATATTGTATCTTATGTATATATATTCGCATAATATATTTTCTTGTAGTATATATATTGTATATTATGTATATATATTCGCATAATATATTTTCTTGTAGTATATTATATTGTATCTTATGTATATATATTCGCATAATATATTTTCTTGTAGTATATATATTGTATATTATGTATATATTTTCGCATAATATATTGTCTTGTAGTATATATATTGTATCTTATGTATATATATTCGCATAATATATTTTCTTGTAGTATATATATTGTATCTTATGTATATATGTTCGCATAATATATTTTCTTGTAGTATATATATTGTATCTTATGTATATATATTCGCATAATATATTTTCTTGTAGTATATATATTGTATCTTATGTATATATATTCGCATAATATATTGTCTTGTAGTATATATATTGTATCTTATGTATATATATTCGCATAATATATTTTCTTGTAGTATATATATTGTATATTATGTATATATATTCGCATAATATATTGTCTTGTAGTATATATATTGTATATTATGTATATATATTCGCATAATATATTGTCTTGTAGTATATATATTGTATCTTATGTATATATATTCGCATAATATATTTTCTTGTAGTATATATATTGTATATTATGTATATATTGTAGCTTATAAATAATTCTAAGTATAGACAAAGAAATATTGCGAAAAGAAGCTCATGGGTAGAAGCAATAAATTTTATTACCAAAAATGGCATATCTTTCTTAGTCATCCTTCCCCCAATGGAATGAGCACAACAAGGTACTAATACCACCATTAGAAGGAAAAAAAACTAAGGAAGATGTGCCAAAATACAAGTTACATATTAGTCTATGTATTATCTCTAACAAATCTCATAAATCCTTCAAGGTTCGGAGGAGGTTGCGTTGGTGGTGGTGGAAAAGAAGCTTGTTCATCACCACTTCCGGGCGAAGCCGAATCCTCCGCAAGTTCCGCTATCATTTCTTCATAAGCTTCATCTATCGCCGGTTGTGCTTCTGCAATTCCAAAGTTTCTTCTTTCCGAGCGGATCCAATCTCTAAACAATACTGATTTTTCCAAGCTATCCCTCATAGACGCTCTATGATCACCTATTTGCAGTCTTGCTTGACTGAAAGCGCTCTCTGATGCAACAGTTGAAGCTTGAATTGATAAAATATCCCGAGCCATCCTTGCAAGAACAGGAAAATGTTTTTCCCTTGCCTTCCACCATTCCAAAAGATCAAAAGAGCCGTCTGGATTCTCCTTTTCAAGTCCCTGAGAGAAATAAACTCGAAGCTCATTTAGATGTGAAATTTCATCATAATTTTCACCTTGAGACCCCCTGAACTCCGTCCAAGATTTAAGAGCTTTTAAGCCCGCAACTCTTTTAGACGATTGTGAGCTAGACGAAGTAGGGGTTGGAATAGTTGGCCTAGCATGCTCTAAGGCAAGTTGATAAGCATTATAAACTGTTTGAGCATTAATCTTAATTGAAGCTTTTGCATCTGCAAGTGTCGCAATTTCCTCATTTGAAAGATCTAAAGCCTTATAAATATTTGAATACCAAAAATGAGGACCTCCCAATTTCATTGTAGGATTTAGCATTGCAGCAAGACCATAAATAGGAGGGATAGGAAAAAAATATTTTTTAAACTTTTGTTTCATTTCATTTATAGCAAGTTCATAAATATCCCCACCCTCACTAAATTCAACAAACAAATCAGATAGTGCTGCAATATAAACTAAACAGTTTGAAATAGTAGGATAATATTGCCCAGAAAATGCATTTGTAGCAATTTGAAAATGTTCTAAAAAATCTAAAAGAATTTTAACATTCGTCCAATCTTGAGTGGTAAGCATTTTATCATCATCCTCACCACCTACCCGAGAATTAAACGTTGCATTAATTGGGTTTCTATATTCATATGCTACTACTAAACTTTCGTACATACAATTCCATCTAGTCGGGCAAGGTTTAGGAACCTTTCTTTCTCTAAGGCCATATTCATCACATTTTTTAAAATACTCTCTAAGTCTACTTCTACGGTTTGAATAAAAAAGCCAATTAAGAGCCATTCTAACCTTTTCAATTTCTATGTTTAATATTCGCATACCATCACCGACAATTAAATGATAAATATGACAAATACATCTAACATGGAAAATATTAGTAAATGCAGGATTTAGTGTTGTTGTAAGCATGCCTATAGCACTGGTGTTACTAGAAGCATTATCCATTGAAATTGCCATTATTTTATCGCTAAAGCAAAAATATCTACAAATATCTGCAACAGTGTTAGCTATAAACTTACCTGTGTGACGCGAATTAATTATTCTATATGCAATTATGCATTTTTGCATTATCCATTCCTCATCTATCCAATGACTTGTAACAGTTAGATAATCACAATCATTACCACTTCTACCAATATCAGTAGTAATAAAAATCCGATTAGGTATATGAGTAAATAAATACCGCAAATATTGTTCATATTCATGTTTGAATTTATAAATATCACTCTTAACTGTTGCGCGAGGCCAACCTTTATAACTAGGATTAAAAACTCTTCTAATATAATGAACCCAATTAGGATTAGATGCAAAAGTATAAGGTAAGCACATAACAGTAATCATCTTTGCTAATTCTTCACGATCTCTATTTGGATCGTAATATAAAATACCTCCGGTGACAGTGTTAATTCCTGGTTGAACTAGATTTGAACCTGTACTAGGGTTAACCGCAGAATCTACACTTGTCCCCTCTAGTTGCGCTTTCATTTGAAAAAATCTAGCCTTATCTCTAGGGTGTGTTTTTATGTGCCTAGTCAAACTACCCGTGCCGCTACGGTCTCCAGTATATTTATGCACCATTAATTTCCCACAAGTTTTACACTTAGCCTTATTTTGTTCTCTTACTTGAGTAAAAAAATTCCAAACTAATGATGTTTCTAGGCGTTTAGCAGGTTCTCTATTAAAAGTAGGAGTTTCTACAGGTGGGTCGACCGGTGCATCAGTTGGGTTATTAAGAGGACTAGTAGGTGTATCATCTAAATCCGGTGCTTGGGTTTCATCATCATCCTCATTTTCCTCATTATTTTCTAAGATGGTTTCATTAGGATAAAGAGCATTCATAATTTCATCATCTAATCTTTCACCTGGTGCAACATTATGATAAAATTCACTATCGGTAAATTGAAAACAAGGGTGATCACTATCAAGAATTACGGAAGGAGGAGGACGTCTAGGTTGGCGACTACTTTCAACTTGCTTATCTTTTCTAGGTCGGGGAGCCGGGGGAAGGGTAGTTGGTTGGCCACTACTTTCACCGGTTTTATCTTTTCCTTTACCAAACATTTTTTTCAAAGTAAATGCCATATTAATTATAATTATGCAAACTAAACCACACAAAAATATATTCTAAAAACGTAAGAGTTGAAACGAGTTTACCGGATTGCCGAACAACTTCTTGAAAATTGAAAATCGTTGAACACTTGAAAACTTCAATTCAACAACTTCACAATTTTTCACGAAATTTCAACAATAAATTAAGTAATTGTAGTAGAGAGATTGAGAGATATTGAGAGATATTGATGAATTGGTGAATAAAAATGAAAGAATGAGGGGGTATTTATAGTTGAGAAATGGGGAAAAGTGTAATTATATAAAGTTTGGGGTTAAAATAAAGTTTGGGAGCCAAATGGCCATTTTTTAAACTTAAAAACGGTCATATTTTCAACCCAAACGGCTAGATTTTAAATATGGCCGTTGGAGAATTTTAAATTTATTTTTTTAAAAAAAAAAAATAGCCGTTGGGCCCGTTAGGCCCGCCAGGACCGGCCCAGGCCCGCCTGACGGTCCCGGGCTAAACGGTCCCGGGCTCGTGGGCTCATTTTAAAAGACCGGCCCGTGACAGGCTTCGGAGGACCACCAGGACCGGCCCACCCAGGACCGGCCCACCAGGCCCGTTAGGACCGCGGGCCCGGTCCGGTCCGGTTCAGGCCCGGCCCACCGAGCAGCCTTACTTCAGCAATGCCAGTGGGAAGCTCCCAAGTCCCCGTGCATTTCTTAAATATTTCTTTAATTACCAATACCTGCCAAGTGGAGTAACTTAATTCCTCTTAGAAATATTATGGCAAACTAATCTCACCTATCATATTAATTACTCCTAACTTAAGTGAAACATAAATGTACAGCAGCGCGAATACAGCAAATATATACAGCTGGATTGCCCTGATTTTTAGGTGTTTTTTGCTGTTGTATTCATGTACAACGGCGCGATTACAGCAAATACATTACCGTAACAACTGAATAGTAGGTATAGGAAGTAATTATGCATATGATAGATATAGGAAGTTAATAGCCACTAAACAATAGTGGTTTCCGAAAATTCCTTTAAAAAAATCATGCAGAAGCTATTAGGTACAAGGCATATTTATCTTAAATTCATCCATTCATAAACCCTTTAAATCGTGCGTAAAATCGTACTTATTGTTTCTCTGACTTTGTATTAAAAAATTAAATTATTTTGTCAACTTTAAATTAAGACATTCTACTCCTTGTTATCTCATCATTAGTTGAATATGATTTGAAGGTAAAATCAATTTTTAGTTTTACATTAGCAAAGTATGTTTCATATTACTCTCGGGATTAAATTCGCCCCTTTTCGTACCTACATAAAATGGACACGTAAAGATACAACTGAACACATTACACAAGATTGTTTTGGGTAATTAGTAATTCAGTATAAAGTTTAATAGGTGAAAATATTTGGATTTATTTCAAGGAGAAGATTTAATGAAAACCCGTCTTTTTAACATGTATTATTTAATTTTTTAATCCTTATTACGCTTGAGGTATGAATGAAATTTAAAATGTTTCGTTCACGGTAGAGACCATAGTTACTAACAGCTTGTTTGGATGGTTGTTACCTATTGTATCGTATCGTATTGTTACTTTAAATACAATGTTTGTTTTGATTGTTACTTATATTTTACTTTTTATTGTATCGTTAAGTTCGTCGTTACGTAACGATGAAATGTGTCACTTTATGTAACGACCGATTTGGTGTTGTCGCGTCGTTTCCTTGTGTTTTTCTCCCAATCTCACCCTTCATTATTATTAAATAATTTTATATTATCATTTACCCTAACTTTTTATATATCGTATCATAATTTTTCTTTATAATATTGCAAGTTTATTCATCATATTACCGGTGCGTGATACCATGAAACGACGACAAAAGACACAATCTATCCATATTCATCAAACGATACAATACAGTGCAATACAATACAATACAATACAATATGATACAATACATTATGAAACGATAAGTAACAACCATCCAAACAAGTTGTAATGCAGCAATATTAAATGGTAAGTGTTATAGTACCAACTTAGAACAATGCAATAATCTTGAGGACTTTTTTCACTTTTAGCCCCCGCCAAAAATTATTTACATTTCGTAGTTGAAAAAGTGCCATAAAAATATATATTTTTGTATATATATATATATATATATATGTGTGTGTGTGTGTGTGTACAAAAAAATATATAAAAATAGCTGGCTTTACAAGTGGTCATTCAAAAATAGTCACAGTTTCAAAAGTCATCGAAATTTCGCCACTTTTCATGTAAAGATAAATCTGAACGAAAACACTGTTCAAAATCCGGAAAATACTCCAGTATATTATACTGGAGTTACAACAAACTATACTGGAACTCCAGCATATTATACTGGAGTTTGGAGTTCCAGTATACTTTGCTGGAACTCCAGTATAATATACTGAAGTTCCAGCAAAGTATATTGGAATTCTAGTATATTATACTGGAGCCAGCAAAATATACCGGTCCAATATAATATGCTGGAAGTTCATGCACAGGTGCACCGAACTCCAGTATATTATGCTGAACCGGTCTCTGTTGCAGCAAAATAGTGGCTATTTTTCAATGACTTAGCAAACGCTGACTATTTTTGAATGATCAGTCCGAAAACTGGCTGCCGGTGGCAATTTGAGCCCAAACCCATTTATTCCGCCTAACACGCCCAAGGTTGGGCTGGTCATTGACCGCTCATTTGTTGAACTCAGTCCATCTTGACCCAATCCATTTCAGCTCATTTAAAGTTGAGTTGATTTTTAGTCCAAATTGATCCATGAGTAACTTTGGTAAAATATCTTTAAAATAACTTTTTTTTAGTTTGATATGTTATATATGACCATAACAAAAGAAAAAAAGTCTTATTTGATAATTAAACAATTCATAAGAAATTAATATACATTAATTAAAGTTTGGTAAGAGTTGGGCGGTTAGATTATGACCCAAATTTTAGCCCAATTTAACCCAAACACATCTCAGTCCAAGTTACAATGACCCGCTCATTTTAACACATTCAAAATCAGCTTAACCCGTCATTTGACACTCTAGTTATGTCCTTTTCTCTGAATTCCGTTAGCATAATCTTGATTTAAAAGTTATTCTTATTTTAATTGAAGCCAGCGCTCAAGTTACTAGACCTGGGGTGACGAGAGGTTTGGCTAAGACCCCTACGATATACTTGTATTGATAGACAAACACAAGTACAAATAATTAAGAGGTGGGTGCAGGCCTAAACTCCACAAAATTAAAAGATCTATGCTGAGATCAGTACATATGGTAACTTCTAAATCTATAATTCTAATCCACTGCTAACTTATGTACCCTTATACTAATTTTGTTTTTCACCTCCACAATATTTTTATTACACGGCACTAAATTGGGAGCAAAACTTACAGAATGTAAACGAATATAGCTCCACTGTAGAACTGTGTCTGAGACTTTGGCATATGAATTTTATCTAGCCTGTATGGTGTATTGGGAAAAATTAAGTTTATGTATGGAATTCATTATAAGATGACACGTCATGATACATGGACCAGTCAAAGAAGATTAAGTGATAAAAAATAATTAAAGAAGGCACGAGCTTCAACAGACACGAGCAGATGTTCAGAGAAAAAGCAAGGAAGATAGATACTTGAGCCTTTTTATGATAGAAGGGAATGAATCTGATAGTAAATAAGGTATAGATACATACTATTGGGCATTAAATACAGAAAATGTTAAGGAATCTGTATTGAATCAAATATGATTGCTGATTATAACGTTACATTAAATGTCATTAAATGACATTCATAGACAATAATGGCACAATTATGGTAGAAACGAAACGTATTACCTTGAAATAGTTATAAAAGGAGAAGACTGATTATTTGTAAGGATACGAAATATCATCGGAATATACTGATTTACTTTGCTTTCTTCTGTTCATCTTAATATTATCAAAATCAATTTCCTTTATTCATTTTATTTTTTGATTATCGGTAACCCGAGTTCTTCTAAAATAAAGCTTTGACCGAAATTCATATTTTTGGTTAAACAAATTGGTTCCACTGTCGTGAATCTGATAATCGTTTGCTCTTAATCAATTCTTTCATCAGAAAACTTACCATGTCGAATAACAACGACAACAACCAACAAGATCTTCAACATCAGGAGAATGATGTGGGTGATATGACACTACTTCCCTCACCACGTGATTCACAACATCAGTCACGAGAAGGAACTCCAGATGTCTCTGAAACAAATAATGGGGTTGCAAATCAAAACGGATTCGAGGCGAATCAAAATGCTAGAGTTGCAAAAGATCAAGCACTCGATGATGCCTTAAAAAATCTCATTGCTCAACAAGTTAGCAATGCTCTCCGAGCTTTTACTAGTCAATTGCCAATTGCACCACCAACACCGACTCCGAATCAGAATACTTTGGAAAATCCACGTTCTGGGCTCGTTAACTCAGGCACTGATGGAACTCCAAGCGAATCTCGCGATGGCGAACCAGGTAACATAGTTAATTCTGATTTATAAAATTTAGTTTTAACCTTGCAGAAGCAGCTCAAGGAGCAAAGCGATCGCATAGAGCAAATACCTGGAGTGTCACCCATAATCAAAGGAATAGACATGGATAAGTACTCACAACAACCATGGAAGCCTAGTGCTGCTCCGGTGCCGATCCCAAAGAAGTTCAAAATGCCTGATATTCCAAAGTATGATGGCACAACTGATCCACGAGACCACGTGACTGCATTCACAATTGGTGTAAAAGGCAACGATTTAACCAAACAAGAAATTGAATCAGTGTTGGTCAAGAAAATCGGTGAAACACTCACCAAGGGAGCATTAACATGGTATTCCCTTTTACCCAAAAATTCTATAAATTCTTTTGCTGAGCTTGCAGATTCTTTTATCAAAGCGCATTCGAGAGCTCAAAAAGTTGAAAAAAGAATGGAAGATATTTTCAAAATCAAGCAAGGAGATTCAGAGCTGCTTAGAGAGTTCGTGGATAGGTTCCAGCGTGAAAGAATGACGTTACCACGCGTACCTGATAATTGGGCAGCTATAGCCTTTGCCAATAATTTGAATCAGAAAATCTCAGAAGCTACGAGACTACTCAAGGAAAATCTGCGTGAATTTCCAACAACAACCTGGAATGATGTTTACAACATATACAACACGAGGCTGAGGATAGAAGAAGACACTATCTCCCGATCTCAGAAAGAGGAAAAGGTAAATTCGAGACATTCAGAATTCGAAAAAAGGTCCGGTAAAAATAGATACGAACAATATATGGGCCCAGCAGGAAAAGACTCACGATCAAAGCAGGATAATTCAAGGTACGATCACAGATCGAGAAATAGAGAGTTGGGTTCATCATCAAGGTTTGGAAACGATCGAAACACACGAGAAACCCGAGATGATGATAGAAACTTGAAGGCAAGATTTGGTGGTTATAATTTTAATGTCAGCACTTCAGAGTTAGTATCAGTATTAAGAGACATGGGAGATAAGGTACGGTATAAATGAGATCGAATCCAAACAGGCACAATCCTGATCACTTGTGCGAATTTCACAACGATCATGGTATAAAACGGCAGATTGTAGATTATTACAAGGTGAAGTTGACCATCTATTAAAGCAAGGGTATCTCGCCAAATTATTTAGTGAGAAGGTAAGCAAGCATACATGAAGAACACGCAAGAGCCCCCTAAACCTCCTTCTCCAAAAAGGACCGTCAATGTTATAAGCGGGGGCGAGGAAATCAATGGCGTGACATATACCGCAGATAATAAGGTCTCTAAAGTTACAATCACCCATAGGAAGCGGATCTGACATGTGTTGGAGGAAGAAAGTATTACATTTGATGATGCAAATGCGGATGCGGATGGCATGTTAACTCCACATAACGATGCACTGGTAATATCTCTACTTGTACATGATACTAATGTGAAATGAGTTTTGATTGATCCAGGTAGTTCCGTCAACATTATTCTGTTAAGAGTACTAAACGAGATGCAAGCTGAAAATAAACTAGTACCAAAGGTGCATACTTTGTCTAGATTCGACAATTCAAGCGTTGTGACGAAAGGGGAGGTAACACTTACTACATTCGCAGAAGGGGTTGTCAAAGATACAAAATTTCAGGTGGTAGAAATGGAAATGGCTAACAATATGATTCTCGGTAGACCATGGATCCACGAGATGGATGTCGTTCCATCTACCTTACATCAAGTTATTAAATTTCCATCACCATGGGAAATATGTCAAAATCAGGGGGATCAACAGACATCCAGGAACATCAACTCCGTAGCAGATTCAAATACGAGAAACGAATAAAAATAGCAGTTAAAAATACAATTGAGGATACCATAACACAAGCCTCAACTGAACAAGGGCGAACTAATGCGGACTCAAGGCCCGATTCCATTCAAGAACCAGAGGAAAATGAAAATATTAAAACAACGATTGAAGAACTGGAGGCTGTAGAGTTATTTACGCAATGGCCTGAAAGGAAAGTCCATGTGGGGTCCAACCTAAGCCATGACACGAAAGGTAAGTTGATTGAATTTTTAAAAACTAACGTGGATTGTTTAGCATGGTCCCATTCTGATATGACAGGAATACCACCGGAAGTAATGACCCACAAGTTAAATGAAGACCCATCATATCCACCTGTCAAACAAAAGAAGAGAAAGCAGGGGACTTTCAAAAATCAGGTGATTCAAGATGAGGTTCAAAAACTATTAAAAATTGGGTCTATCCGCGAGGTAAAGTATCCTAATTGGTTAGCCAATATTGTTGTAGTACCGAAAAAGAATGGTAAATGGCGAGTTTGTGTAGATTACACAGACCTTAACAAAGCTTGTCCTAAAGATTCTTTTCCATTACCACATATAGATCAACTGATTGATGCTACTGCAGGGCATGAGTTGTTAAGCTTTTTAGATGCATATTCAGGGTACAACCAGATCAAAATGTATCCCCTAGATGAAGAAAAAAATTCATTTATAACAGACATGGGGACTTACTATTACAAAGTAATGCCCTTTAGTCTCAAAAATGCTGGTGTAACGTATCAAAGATTGGTAACTAAAATGTTCCAAACACATTTAAGGAAAACTATGGAGGTCTACATAGATGATATGCTCGTTAAAACTCAACATTTAGGGTATCATATATCGCACTTGTCTGATACGTTTCAGATCTTACGAAAATTCAATATGCAGCTAAATCCCGAGAAATTGCATTCGACGTCTCTTCAGGTAATTTTTTGGGTTTTCTTGTTTCTAACCGTGGTATTGAAGTAAATCCCGCGCAGATTAAAGCCGTTGAAGAAATTCCTGACATGCTTACAAGTAAAAAAAAAGTGCAGAGATTGACAGGAAGAATTGCAGCCTTGGGGAGATTTATTTCCAAGTCATCAGAAAAATGTTTTAAATTCTTTTCAGCTCTTAAAAAGCAAGATCGGTTCGAATGGACTGAGTAATGTCAACAAGCACTCAAAAACTTGAAGACATACCTATCAAATCTGTCGTTGCTCGCAAAACCGAAGGTTGGGAAAAGGTTACTTATTTATCTGGTTGTGTCAGAAGTAGCGGTGAGTGTTGTTTTAGTTCGTGAAGACCAAGGTAAACAGTCTTCGATTCATTATGTTAGCAAATCATTGTTAGATGCGGAGACGTGGTATCCTCAATTATAAAAGCTTGCACTCACATTAATCATGACATTTAGAAAACTAAGGCCTTATTTTCAATGCCACCCTATTTCCGTAGTAACTGCTTATCCATTGCGCAATATATTATACAAGCATGAATTGTCAGGTAGGTTAGCCAAATGGGCTATAGAATTAAGTGAATATGACATCACATACCAGCCCAGAACCGCTATAAAATCTCAGATGTTAGCAGATATTTTGGCTGATTTCAGTCAAGGAATGCAGTTAGAAGCAGAAAAAGAATTACAATTGTTCAACGTGTCTAATCCGGGAATTTGGACCTTATTTACTGATGGCTCATCTAATGTGAAGGGGGCAGACTTAGAAATTGTTTTGGTACCACCTACAGGTGAAACCATTCGACAAGCCATAAAATGTCATTCTATAACTAACAATGAGGCGGAATATGAAGCTGTGATTGCAGGTTTAGAACTGGCACGTGAACTCGGCATTTATTAGATTATAATCAAAAGTGATTCGCAGCTTGTAGTTAACCAAATGTTGGGGACTTATACAACCAGGGAGGCATGAATGCAGCAATACTTAGAGAAGGTACAAGATTTAATTAGGCAATTTCAAACCTGGAAAGTCACACAGATACCAAGAGATGAAAATATCTAGGCAGATGCCCTAGCCAATCTCGCATCTGTGGTAGACGTGGCAAGCAATGAAAATGCCTCTGTAATTCATTTGTTTCACTCAGGACTCGATCCAGACAAAAATGAGGTAAATTTCAATAACTTAACTTGGGATTGGAGGAATGAGATTGTTGCTTTTTTGCAGTATGGTATCGTCTCTAAAGACAAGAAAAAAGCTCACGCACTTCGAAAAAGGCTGCTCGATATCGTTTAAAGCAAGACAATCTTTATCAAAAATGTTCGGTGGTCCCTTAGCAAGATGCCTCAGGCCTTCTCAAATAGAATATGTAATAAAAGAGATACACGAGGGGCATTGTGGAAATCACGTAGGAGGGAGATCACTGGTAAGAACCATGATTAGAGCAGGTTATTATTGGCCTAAAATGGAAGAGGAAGTGGAGAATTTTGTGGCTAAATGTGATAAATGCCAAAGATATGGTAATAACATGCATAGACCTGCGGAGTTGCTACATCTGGCCATTGCACCGTGGTCTTTTATGAAATGAGAGATGGATATCGTGGCTCCACTACCACAAGCAGAAGGACAGGTAAAATTCTTTCTTGTACTCACTGACTGCTTCACTAAATAGGTAGAAGCAGGAGCATTTAAGCAGGTGCGAGAAAAAGAAGTCAGAGATTTCATTTGAAGAAATATCATATGTCGATTCGGGGTACCAAAGGAAATCGTGTGTGATAATGGCCCGCAATTCATAGGCGCACAAATCACAAAATTATTTCAAAGTTTGCAGATCAAGAGGATTACTTCCACGCCTTATCATCCAGTGGGTAATGGACAAGCAGAATCAACAAATAAAGTCATTGTCAACCATTTGAAGAAACGATTGGAAGAATCTAAAGGTAATTGGCCAGAATTATTACCTGGTGTTTTATGGGCATACCACACAATAATAAAAATAAGCACGAGAGAAACACCATTCTCATTGGTATATGGAGCTGAATCTTTAATTTCAGTTGAAATAGGGGAGCCAAGCACGAGGTACACGCAAGCGTCAGAAGAATCCAATGAAGAAGAAATGCGCATAAACCTTGATTTACTTGAAGGAAAAAGGGAAGCTACACTAATAAGAATGGCAGCACAAAAGCAAGTCATGGAACGATACTACAATCGAAGAGCATGACTAAGATACTTCAAGATTGGGGACTTCGTACTCAAGAAAGTTTTTCAATCCACGAAGGCGGCCAATGCGGGTAAATTAAGTCCAACCTGGGAAGGACCCTACAAGATTCATGGTATTGCGGGGAAAGGAGCATACGAGCTGGAAACAATGGATGGCAAGATATTACCTTCACATTGGAATGCCGTTCACCTGAAAAGATACTATTTCTAAGGAGTACCCACGGTCAGGTGTCCTCATTTTAAAATTCTATTTTTGAATTGTTAAAATTTTACTAACGATTTTAGATAATAGGCAAAAAGCTAGCCCGTACTAAATGATGAATCACGACCTACAAAGCACGTGGAATAAATTAAAATTCTCGGTCTAGGGTTACACCTATTCTAATAGAAATTGATACGGGTTAAGCAGTCTTTATCTATAATCGCACCTCCGAGTCTCATTTGTTTTATTCCTTTATAGGAAGAGGACCAAACAAGAGGAGTAATCAAGTTCTCGAGACTTCATACTTCAAAGCTCAAACACTTGGGGGACTGTATAATATACATAGACATATGTATAAAGAAGGCAAAGAAGATTGGGGAATAATCAAAGTTCAAGCCTGAAAAGTTTACTCATTGAATGGGTCAAGTGCAGAGTAAAGGCCAATGAAAGTCAAAGAAAGTCACAAGCTAAGGCCAAAGCAAAACCTTATCATAGTTAGATTAAAGGTAATGTACTGAAACGGGTTATAAATAGAAACCTTGTGTTTTTGAAATTTTTTTAAATCTGTTGTAAGGAAAACAGTTACGAAAAAGTTATAAAAGTTACTTAAATACATGTAAAGTGTTATTTAAAACTTAGGCAAAGTTCAAATAAAAACTTGTCAAAGTTATTTCAAGAAACATGTATATTCCTATTTCTTTTGTCATATATTAACACCATTATGAAGTTGAGACGTCTTGTTCATTAAGTGTCGAATATAAAAGGGCCCTCTTTTATAAAATTCATAATTGATTTAAGCATTCATGGAGTTAAAAAAGCATTTTGCAAAATATATTGAATAAGTCATTCAAATATAAAGGCAAGAATGAGCAAAATATAAGTTCAAAAGTAACTACAAAAACTTCTTAATATTAAAAAGTTTAGACTAAGTATGAAATTAGTCATAAACTAATAGTTACTTATACAAAATGGCCCTAAAATGGTCTGGGAACTTAATGTTTTCAAAACCCTCAAAAAGTACCAATCAAAGGTTAACCATACGTCAGCTCGACCTGATTTCCTCAAAAGGTTACCCTCAGCAGGAGCTTCGATGGTAACTTGCCTCATAGCTTCACCTCTACTCGAGGAACCAACCTTAGTGTAATAGACAGTTGAAGGAGGAACAGTTGAAGGAATGACTGTAGAAGGAGTAAAAACAGCCTGAGGAGTCGAAACAACCTGGGGAGGAGCAGCAACGGTAACAGTCACGACTGGCAAAGAGGGTATCAAAGGAATGGGTGTAGAAAAAGAAGCAAGGGGTGCTTCATCAGAAATTGGCTCTAAACTTTCACTACCAAACCCATGGGCAAAAAGTTGTTCAACAGAATCATGAGCAGCAGCGGGAGTATCATCATCAGAAATCACCAATGAGGCTTCAACAGGCTCGGTGGAAGGAATAGAATGAGGGGGAGATGCTTCATCATCTAAAATAATTCTTCTTCTAGCCCTTGGCCTTTTTATCAGAGAACCCCCGTCTTGTTCTTCTTCCTCCCCAGAGTCTTGGTCGATAAGTAGCCTTCCTTTTTGATGAAGAAACTAAAATTATCTTTTGGGTCCTTATCTAAAGAAATTCTGAAAGCTACGACGGCCTCAGCACTTACGCCTCGAATGGGAAATCTTGACAAAAAGAAGGATCAAAATAATTTTGAAGTAAATAATAAGTAAGGTAGGAAAAGAAAAAAAACTCTTACCGTGAGTTTTCACTTTCCAGCCAAATCAATGAGAGAGATTTTTCCAAGACCTACCGTCCATCGGAGCGGTACGTAATAACTTTTCTACCCAACCACAGAAATTGGGAATCTCATCGATAATTCCCATGGTTGCTAAAAAGAAAAGGAAGGAAATTAAAATGGCGATCATCAGAATTAAAAAAAAGGTACGAGAAGGTTAAAAAAAAACTCACATGCAAAATTCCACTTCTCGGGAAAGAGAACATTTCCATCACCCACTAAACCAACAGTGGGGGCAACAACAAATTTGGCATACCAGCCACGATCTTTATCATCTTTTGGGTTGACCAGAACACTTTTACTTCTTGCTACTAAAGTAAAGATTCCTTGGCGAAAGAGCTTGGGAGAATAGAGGTGGATTAAATGAGAGAAAGTAAAAGGCACACTAGCCAGGTTGGTTAAGTGCCTCAAACAGGCAACGACCCTCCACACAATAGGGCCAATTTGTCCTAAGCAAATATCGAAAAAACGACAGAATTCAAGTATAACAGGGTCAATAGCAGGCTTAAAACCCATCGTGAAAGGGTAAGTGTAAACAAAAGAAAACCCAATTAAATAGGAGGTGATTCTTTGGTTCGCATTAGGGATTATAATGGGAAAGTCATGGCTCCAATGGAAATCTCTACGAACTATTGAAATCAGAACTTCAGTGATTTGAGTTGGGTAGATATCAGCACGATCTAATGAAGATAGTTGATTTCTAAGGGATTCTCTATCATTGTATAAAGATAGTTTCGCAGGAACAATTTCATCCACTAAAGGTTCACGAAGAGGTTCAGTGAGTTCTTTACCTCTAGATGAAGACCTTTGAGAAAGAGAACCTCTGGTTCTAGATGGAGGAGTAGAACTCGATGAAGGAACAGAGGGAACTCGTGATGAAGAAGACCCTAAACTACGAAGCCTTCCTCCTCTCCTACTTCTAATAGGATCAAGAAAAAGGTTGTCAACAATGGGGACTCTCCGAGGGTTAGGGTTTGAAGAAGACATAGTAGTACGAGGAAGAAGAAACTTTGAATTGAATATTCTGAACTTCTGAGAAAAAGACAAAGGTAAAAAGTTAAATTTATAATCAGAAGCAACCGTCAAAGGAAAAGGCGCAATGATGGAAACGTCATAATGAGAACTGTCGCCTCGTAATTGGTGAAGCTATAAAAAAGCCTTCAAAGGCGCTGAAAGGTTGCAGAGCCAATCAGGAAATGCCACGTGTCATGGACATTAAATGGAAGAGATAGATGAAGTATCAGTTCCAGAGAAGAATTAATGGCGGCAAATATTCCCGCTTTAATGAGGTCCACTTCCCAAATATTCTATTGATGAATAAATGGCAAGTGGGGGGACTATCTGTATTGGGAAAAATTAAGTTTATGTATGGAATATATTATAAGATGACACGTCATGACACGTGGACCAATCAAAGAAGCATAAGTGATGAAAAATAATCAAAGAAGACACGAGCTTCAATAGGCACGAGCAGATGTTCAGAGAAAAAGCAAGAAAGATAGATACTTGAGCCTTTTTATGATTGAAGGGAATGAATCTGATAGTAAATATGGCATAGATACGTACTATTGGGCATTAAATACAGAAAACGTTAAGGAATTTGTATTGAATTAAATATGATTGCTGACTATAACGTTACATTAAATGTCATTAAATGTCATTCATAGACAATAATGGCTCAATTATGGTAGAAACGAAACGTATTACCTTGAAATAGCTATAAAAGGAGAAGACTGATCATTTGTAAGGATACGAAATATCATCGGAATATACTGATTTACTTTGCTTTCTTCTGTTCATCTTATTATTATCAAAATCAATTTCCTTTATGCATTTTATTTTTTGATTATCAGTAACCCGAGTTCTTCTGAAATAAAGTTTTGACGGAAAATTCATATTTTTGGTTAAACATATGGTCCTAAAGCATCTGTAGGCAATTCGCGTGAGCTACACCAGCGCCCACCCTATAAATCTCCTTGGAAGTATCATTCTTCAAGTAAGCATTTCCTCTATTCATTTTTCAAATATATATTTTTTTTGTTCTACAGATGTAAATTTTATTACAGTTAGCTGGACTTCATGTATCCAAACAATATTAGTCAATTGTGGAGTTCAAAGAATTTCTTTTTTGCGTAGATTAATCTATAAAATCTGCTATCGTTTCTCACCAGTAAAAAAATGTCGTTAGCTTCATTCTTATGATGAGTAAAACTTTCTTCCCACACACATAGAGGTATAATTTGGTGCAAGGTGTTTAATTTCATTAGTTTAATGTAAAAATTGTATGTTAAGCAATAGGGTAGCTGCGTACATAACACAACGACAACGGTCCTTTCCCAGACCCTGCATGAACGCGAGATGCTTCGTGTACTGGACTGCCCTTTTTTATTGTATGTCAAGCAAATGGAAACTTGATATGTAAATATGTATAGATTACAAAACTCACTTTTCATTACTGTTATAGGAAATAATAAAGGGCACATTACTACAGTAGGAGGCGGTACCTAGAGTGGACAAGGACAACTCTGCTTTTTGACTCTTTAAATCTCTGGACCTTGATCTGCTTGGAAACTCATCATACAATCTTAATTTCTTGTTCTACTAATTCTCTTCTCTTAATCTACAACAGCAATGGCAGAAAATGCTGGAGAAGTATGCCAGTCAAACCTGCCCAATTTTCTTCTCTCCATTAGACTCAAATATGTAAAACTTGGATACCATTACCTAATATCAAATGCAGTTTATCTCCTCATCGTCCCAATTCTTGCTGCTGTCGGACTTCATCTTTCAACCTTTACTCTTGAAAACCTAATGAACCATCCTGTCATGTTGAAATCTTTTTCAACTCTCGTTGTTTACTTAACGACAGTTTACTTCGTGAGTCGTCCAAGAAATGTTTACTTAGTCGATTTTGCATGTTATAAGCCACCTCAATGTTTTATGACATCTAGACAAGGTTTCATAGAAAAAATGTCCGACATTTTGGACGAAGAAAGCTTAAATTTTCTAAAGAAAATCTCGAAGTGGTCAGGTTTAGGTGAAAAGACTTACGTTCCAGCCGAGTCAAAGATCCCATCAAGTGTTCCAATGAGTATTAATCAAAATGAAGCGAAAATGGTTATCATTGGTGCCATAGACGATCTATTGGCGAAAACCGGAGTCAAGGTTCAAGAGATTGGGATTGTTATCGTCAATTCTAGTGCGTTTAATCCAACGCCATCTCTTTCTGCGATGATTGTCAACCATTATAAGCTTGGCGTCAATGTGATTACCTATAACCTCGGCGGCATGGGCTGCAGTGCTGGACTCATTTCTGTTGACCTAGCTAACCGGCTTTTACAGGTTGGTATATCTTCATATAATTCTAAATTTTCAGGTTGAGAAACAATCGAACTAAATAATTAAGAGTGTGCTTTCTTCAACTACTTAAGTTTTAAATTAGACGGTCATATAATTCAATATGGTATCAGAGCAGGCAAGATGTCTCAAGTTCAAATCGTGCCATCATCCAATATGCAAAAAGTATTGAGACATAATATGATTAATTGAAAGTGCAAGCACTTTTAAATGATAATGTAACACAACTGAAAAATTCTCCACCCTTTAATTTGAGCATTTTCTCTGAAAATTTAAGGTGTAGGAACACTCTTATGTTCCAATAAGATTTAAAAACTAAAAGGTGTATGTCATGATTTTCCATTTCTTGGTGATCAAAATTGTTGATGTGTCAAATAATTGAACAGGGGCAAGCCAACTCTTATGCACTTATAGCAAGCACGGAAATAATCTCATCGGCCTACTATTCGGGGAAGCTGAAATCAAAGCTTTTATCAAATTGCCTTTTCCGGATGGGTGCATCTGCTATTCTCATGTCAAATCGTTCCTCCGATCGTAGACGCTCAAAATATCAACTGATGCACGTCGTTCGCACCCATAAAGGTGCGGATGACAGAGCATTCGGTTGTGCCTACCAAGATGAAGATGAGGATGGAAAGAAAGGCGTGTCATTGTCAAAAGACTTAATGGCAGTTGCTGGTGAAGCCTTAAAAACTAATATCACAACTCTTGGCCCTCTAGTCCTCCCCATGTCCGAGCAACTCCTCTTTTTCGCCTCCTTAATCGCGAGAAAAGTCTTTAAAAGGAAAATGAAACAATATATCCCTGATTTCAAGATGACGTTCGAGCACTTCTGCATTCACGCAGGGGGGAGAGCAGTATTGGATGAACTTGAGAAGAATCTGGATCTCCCAAAAGTGCTTATGGAGCCTTCAAGAATGACTCTTTATAGGTTCGGAAATACTTCAAGTAGCTCAGTGTGGTACAATTTGGCCTACTCCGAAGCCAAAGGAAGGATAAAGAAGGGTGACAGAGCGTGGCAAATAGGTTTCGGATCGGGCTTCAAGTGTAACAGTGTTGTTTGGCGTGCGCTAAGGACTGTCGATGCAGCCAAGGAAAAGAACGCCTGGACAGATGAGATAGAGGATTTCCCTGTTCATGTAACCTATTAATGGTTTTATATATCTTGTTTAAATACTATGTATAACCTAAACAGTAAACAATGGTCAGTAACTGAAACTATAAACTCAGTCAAAATCACTCTAGTATATCTGTATACGGATTGTGCACCTAATGTTTGTACAAGTACGCATCTAAAATTACAAAATTGTAAGTCAGATGGGGCACCATTGCACCAGTAAAAATTAGATCGTGATTATTAGGATAGTAATTACATTACGCAACATAATAATAAAAATATATTTGTTCATCATAATATAATTAACAATAAAATATGCAATGTACTATTTGGTTGCACAAGAACGACATTGGATAGATTATTTTTATTTTGAAGTGTATTTTCTACATACAATACTTAGCTCATGAGTATCTAATGATCCGAACAGTATGACATAATGATGATATGAAACAAAACAAAAATAAAGAAGGAGAGGTAAAGACATTACCTTGTAAAAGATGGTCACGTGAAGGAAATGTCTTGATGGCACAAAGCAATTGGAATGACAAATAATTGGAGTCGGACATTGCATCAATAGAGTTGAAGCAGCGAAGCTTTTTGAAAACTAAGCGATGGGCAGTGCGACGCGGCCTCACTTTCTTGCGTTAACCAGAGCGAGGCGACGCCCAACGCAAGAAAGTTGGCGCGTTTCACGCTGTGACGCAGGTTCAAGGTTATTTTGTCTCCTTTTTGGGTTTGAATTTGATTATTACGTCTAGGCTTTTTCTTATATCTATAAAAAGTCCTTAAACACAATTTTTACAATATTTTTGACCAAGAGAGAGCACGAAGCTGCCGTGAAGGCCGGAGTTCATCGGATTTCATCTTTTCTTCCACCAAACTTAGTAGTTTTTATTATCTTTTTATGATTATTATTGGACTACCATGTCTATGTAGAGCTAAATTTCACGTTCTAGAGTTGTGGCTCTTTCATGACTATTATTATTCGGATATTGATTTTGGTTTCTTGATTTATCGTATCGGTTTATTTATTCAATTTTACGCTTAATTATTTGATTGCTTGACCACCAATTGAATATTATTTACAAAATCTAGAATTGAACTCGAAAGTTGAAATTCTAGATTGCATATAGGATCGAGTAGAGCAAGTTCTGAAACCCAGGCATCAGGGAAGGGATTCGCAGTTAGGATAAACATATATTTATTGCCTTGCTTGGTTATTATACGGAAATTATAAATGCATTCTTGTTGATTCTAACTCTATAGACATATATGTGTTAGGTTAGCCTGAATAGACGAGTAAGAGATCGACAGATTCTTATGAGTAATATTAACTCTGTTAACCAATAAATTAGATGAATTAATTAGTTAATTCAACTGAAGAATACAATAGGATTTTAAGGTAGCCATAACTCTAGATCATTTTCATCGCATTGATAACGTAAAAATTTGTTCTTCTTTTGTTCAGAGTTCATTATTTATTTTAATTAGCTTAGAGTCAAATACTTCTTGGATTAATTCTTGTCTAGATAATTAGGATAGTCTAATTTAGTTAATAGTTGATAACAAGTCCTTGTAGGTTCGACACTATCTTATCACTCTATTACTTGATGATCGTGTATACTTGCATATACGTTTGGCCGTAATATTTTGGCCTTTGAATCTCAAGGGAGCTCCAAACTTACATCTTGTTTAGATGGTTGTTATTTTTTATTTAATAATGTATCGTATAGTATTGTATTGTATCGTATAGTATTGTATTGTATTGTATTGTATCATTTTGATGTATATAATTTTGGGTAAATTGTAATGACTATCGTCGTTTTATGATGCCATGCATCAATAATATGAAAAATAAACTTACAATATTAAGAACAAGTAAGGTCTGAGGTAGAATTATTATCTAAAAGATAGCGTAAAGGATAAAATAGCATTATTTAAAAATAAAGAAGGGCAAGATGAGAGGAAAAAATAAGGTAACGATGCTATCACACCAAATTGGTTATTCCATAGAGTGGTACTGTGATGACCCAAAAGGTCATCACCTGTTTTAGAAATAAATTCTGTGTTTCGAGCCTTAAAGTCTCCCTTTTGTCTCACCTCGATATGCGTGTGCAATCCGGGCGTGTATCTGAAAAGCCATTATGTGAAAATCTGTAAAAATGATGAATTCTATTTTTAAAATAAATTTAAGTTGACTTCGGTCAATATTTTGGGTAAACGGACCCGGACCCATGATTTGATGGTCTCGGAGGGTCCGTAGGAAAATATGGGACTTGGGCGTGTGTCCGGAATCGAATTCCGAGGTCCCAAGCCCGAGAAATAAATTTTTGAAGAAAATTGTTTTCTGGAATATATAAGAGTTTTTGAAAATGAAAGATGTTTGAAATTGATGATATCAGGCCCGTATTTTGATTCCGGAGCCCGGTACAAGTTTGAAATAATAGTTAGGTTGAATCTGTAAAATTTGGTAAAGATCGAAATTGGTTTGGTATAAAACGAACTTAAAGTTGAGAAATTGGAAATTTTGGTGTTCTTGAAAAATTTCATGAATTTGGGGTTTAATTCATAGTTGTTGATGTTATTTTGGTGATTTGATTATACGAGCAAGTCGGTATGATGCTTTAGGTTAGTGTGCATGTTTGGTTTGGAGCCCCGAGGGCTCGGGTGAGTTTGGATAGACCACGGAGTAGGATTGGACTTAGGGAAATGACTGTTGCAGATTCAGCTGTGTTGCAGGCTCTGATCTCGCAATTGCGAGCCCAACAGGCTTGGCAATTGTGAGGGATTGATCGCATTTGCGAAGAAAGCCTTGCCTGCTAGTGTTCACAATTGCGAACCTCCCTTCGCAAATGCGAAGCAATTAGGAAATGCCCAGTATCGCAATTGCAACTAGTTGTTTGCAATTGTGAGGTTAGCAGAAAATGTCCAGGTTCGCATTTGCGAGCTTCGCAATTGCGATGCTCTTGTCGCAATTGCGACTTCTGCAACCAGTTAATTGGGATTTAGACGGATTTTTCCTCATTTTTCAAACTTTCTCAAAACCTAAACATCTTTGGGCGATTTTTCAAAGGCAACTCTTTTTCCAAACCGATTATACAAGCGAATTGGTGGTGGAAACAAGAGGTAAAGCGGTAGTTGAGGTTTGAATTATTTTCGTGGCATCGAGGTAAGTGTTTGGTCTAACCTTAGCTTGAGGGATTAGGAGTTGTGTCTTATTTGCTATGTGTTAATTGTGGAGTACGATGTATAGGCATGGTGATGAGTATCTATACATCGGTGTCAAGCATGTCTGTGGGTTAATTGTTGTGACTCCGTTGAGATTTATTCATGCTTAACATGTTGATTATCATTATTGGTTCCCTTGTCGGGATGTTATTGTTATGATATTGTCTCCCTTGCCGGGATGTTATTGTTATGACATTGTCTCCCTTGCCAGGATGTTATTATTTACGATATTATTTCCCTTGCCAGGATTATTTTGTGATTGATGTTGATTTGAAATGGAATCGGGTTGTACGCCTGCAACGAGGTACGTGAAATGGGAGCGGGTTGCACGCCTCCAACGAGATATGTGAAATGGGAGCGGGTTGCACGCTTGCAACGAGATATGTGAAATGGGATCGGGTTGCACGCCTGCAACAAGAAAGAAATGAAGTGAATAGTGTGTTTGTTTTCCTCATTATTGTTGGCAATTAAATTCTGTTTTCTTTACATTCCTTTTTGATATTCTGTTATTATCTGATACTCCCCGCAGCATGTTCTTTCCCCTTCCCATCTTTACTGTGAATATCTGCTTTTATTTTCCGTTGTATATGATTTAACTGCACATGTTTATTTAGTAGTCTGGTCCTAGCCTCGTTACTACTTCGCTGAGGTTAGGCTAAGCACTTACCAGCACATGGGGTCGGTTATGCTGATACTACACTCTGAATTGTGTGCAGATACTGGTACCAGAGCGTTTGGACCGTAGTGACGTTGCTGCCTTCAGTCCAACAGGCCACCCAAGGTAGTCCTGCAGGCGTCCGCGGGCCTTGGCATCTCCTTCTATCATTCCTTTTCTGTTTTTACTTATTCAGAGACAGATTCATGTATTTTTATTTAGACTTTATTTGTAGTAATCTTAGACAGTCTGTGAAATTGTGACACCAAATTCTGAGTAGAGTAGTATGTAGACTTCCGCAGTTTGTATTAAGTTAAATTATCAAATTTTCTCTTCCGCTTTATTAATTCCGCTATTTGTATGATATCTACTCATCACTGGTAATGGTTTAAAACTAGAAAATGGTTAAGAAATTAGAATTATTTGGCTTTCCTAGCTTTCACTAGTATGCACCATCACGACTCCCGAGGGTGGAAAATTTGGGTCGTGACAAGTTGTTATTAGAGCTCTAGGTTACTTAGGTCTCACAATTCACGGACAAGATTAGTAGAGTCTGAGGGATCGATACAAAGACGTCTGTATTTATCCATCAGAGGCTACAGAGTTAGGAAAAACTTTGCATCTATTCTTCTCTGTCGTATGATTTTGTTCTCTCACTACTAAATTGAACCCTCTACTCTTGTTCTTTCACGAATGGCGAGGTCACGTACCGCTTCTTCAGTCGAGCGGCAGTTCATATCGGCGATGGATCAACTACATTTTTAGACACCTTGTAGAGATTGGACAGGTTTACCAAGCTCTTCACTACCACTTTCAGCGATTCATCTTTTAAGGATCCCCAAGATTATTTAGACGACTGTCATGAGGTTCTCAGGAACATGGGGATAGTGGAGACCAATGGGGTCGAATTTGCCGCTTTTCGCTTGTCTGGATCCGCCTAGACTTGGTGAAGAGATTATTGTTTGGCTAGACCAGCTGAGTCAACAACTTTGACTTGGGATTAGTTTTCTCAGCTATTTTTGGAGAAGTTTCTTCCTATCACTCAAAGGGAGAACTATCGGAGGCAATTTGAGTGTCTTTAGCAGGGTTCTATGACTGTTACTCAGTACGAGACAAGATTTATTGACATGGCTCGTCATGCTCTTCTTATATTTCCCACTGAGAGAGAGAGAGTGAGGAGGTTCATTGAGGGACTCATTCAGCCTATTCGATTGCAGATGGCTAAGGAGATGGAGAGTGAGATTTCTTTTCAAGAGGCGTCCAATGTGGCCAGGAGAGTTGAGATGGTTCTATCATGGGGGGTGGTCAGGGGTTAGACAAGAGACCTCGTCATTCTGCTAGGTTCAGTGGTGCCTCGTCTGGAGGCAAGGATTCTTTTGGTAGGGGCCATCCTCCTAGGCTGTTTCAGTCAGCACTTCATGTTTCTCATGGTACTTTAGGTGGCCATAGTTCTCACATGCAATATTATGATCAGCAGCCTTATAGTGCATCGCCATCTCCTATCAGTGCACCTCTGCTTTAGAGTTTTCAAGGTCTTCAGTTCTGGCAGCTGAGGGCTTGTTTTACTTGTGGCGACATGAGGCATATTGCTAGATATTACCCTCGAGCATCGAACAGTTCTCAGCACTAGGGTTCCTATGCCATGGTTCAAGCATCGAGTGTTCCACTGCCTACCCAGCCAGCTAGAGGTGGAGCTGGAGGTGCTAGAGGTGGAGGTAGAGGTATTAAAAGTGGAGCTCAGGACGCTAGAGGTGGAGGCCAACTAGCAGCAAGCCTGAGGCTGAGGCTTCTGATGCAGTTATCACAGGTACTGTTTTGCTTTGTAGTAGAGATGCTTCAGTTCTATTGATCCAGGATCTACATACTCCTATGTGTCATCTTATTTTGTACCATATTTGGTCATGCCTAGTAATTTTTTGAGTGCTCATGTATATGTTTCTACACCGGTGGGTGATTCTATTATGGTAGATCATGTCCATCGTTCATGTATAGTTGTGAATGGGGGTCTTGAGACTCGAGTAGACTTATTACTTTTGGACATGGTTGATTTTGATGTCATATTGGGGATGGACTGGTTATCACCTTACCACGCTATCTTGGACTGTCATGACAAGACTGTGACCTTAGACTTGCCGGGGTTGCCTCGTTTAGAGTGGAGAGAGACTCCTGGTCATTCTACCCGTAGTATTATCTCATATATGAAGGCTCGACGTATGGTCGAGAAGGGGTGTTCAGCTTATTTGGCATATGTTCGTGATTATAGTACCGAGGTTCCTTCTATTGATTCTGTGCATGTTGTTCGTGAGTTCCCTGAGGTATTTCTTTCAGACCTGCCGGGTATGCCACCCGATAGGGATATTGACTTCTGCATTGATTTGGCTCCGGGCACTCAGCCTATTTCTATTCCGTTATATCGTATTACCCCGCTTGAGTTGAAGGAGCAGTTGCAAGACTTGCTTGATAAAGGCTTCATTAGACCCAATGTCTCGCCTTGGGGTGCACCGGTGTTGTTTGTTAAGAAGAAAGACAGATCAATGAGGATGTGTATAGATTACCGGCAGTTGAAGAAGGTTATAATCAAGAATAAGTATCCATTACCGAGGATTGATGATTTGTTAGATCAGCTTTAGGGTACCAAGTATTCTCGAAGATTGACTTGAGATCTGGCTACCATCAGTTGAGGATTAGGACATCTGATGTCCCTAACACAACTTTCTGCATTGGTACGGGCATTATGAGTTCTTGGTGATGTCATTCGGGTTGACAAATGCCCCAGCAGCTTTTATGGATTTGATGAACCGAGTGTTCAAGCCTTACTTGGACTCGTTCGTGATAATCTTCATTGATGATATTTTGATTTATTCCCGCAGCCAGGAAGAGCATGAGCAGCATCTGAGGGTTGTTCTTCAGACATTGAGAGATAGTCAGTTGTATGCTAAGTTTTTGAAGTGTTAGTTCTGGTTGAGTTCAGTTGCGTTCTTGGGTCATGTCATATCAGCAGAGGGTATTCAGGTAGATCCGAAGAAAATAGAGGCAGTCAAGAACTGGCCTAGACCCGCATCAGCTATAGAGATCCGGAGTTTCTTGAGTTTGACAGGCTATTACCATTGGTTTATGGAGGGATTTTCATCTATTGCATCCCCAATGACCAGGTTAACCCAGAAGAGTGACTAGTTCAGGTGGTCGGATGAGTGTGAGGCGAGCTTTCAGAAGCTCAAGACAGCTTTGACTACGGCGCCGGTGTTGGTTTTGCCCATATGTTCAGGGCCATATATAGTTTATTGTGATGCATCTCGTATTGGACTTGGTGCAGTGTTGATGCAGGATGGCAAGGTCATTGCTTATGCTTCGCGACAGTTGAAGATTCATGAGAAGAATTATCCAGTTCATGATTTGGAGTTAGCTACCATTGTTCACGCGTTGAAGATTTGGAGGCAATATCTGTACGGCGTGTAATATGAGGTGTTCACGGATCACAAGAGTCTACAATACTTGTTCAAGTAGAAGGAGCTAAATTTGAGGCAGAGAAGGTGGTTGGAGCTACTAAAGGACTATGATATCACCATCTTATACCATCCGAGAAAGGCCAATGTGGTGGCCGATGCTTTGAGTAGGAAGTCAGCCAGTATGGGCAGTCTTGCGTATATTCCGATCGGTGAGAGACCGCTTGCTTTGGATGTTCAGGCTTTGGGAAACCAGTTTGTGAGGTTGGATATTTTTTAGCCCAGCGGGGTGTTAGCTTACACAGTCGCTCGTTCTTTTTTATTGGAGCGTATCCGAGATCGATAGTATGATAATCCTCATTGGTGTGTCCTTAGGGACACAGTGCAGCACGGAGGTGCCAAGTAGGTCACATTAGGAGATGATGGAGTTTTGAGGCTGCAGGGTCGAGTTTGTGTGCCTAATGTGGATGGACTTCGAGAGTTGATTTTAGAGGAGGCCCATAGTTCCCGGTACTCTATTCATCCGGGCGCCACTAAGATGTATCACGATATGCGGCAGCATTATTGGTGGAGGAGGATGAAGAATGACATTGTTGCATATATGGCTCAGTGTTTGAATTGTCAGCAGGTAAAGTACGAGCATCAGAGACCTGATGGTTTGTTTCAAAAGATCTAGATTCCCGAGTGGAAATGGGAGCGGATCACTATGGATTTCATTGTTGGACTCCCGCAGACTCGGAGGAAGTTCGACGTAGTGTGGGTTATTGTTGATAGACTGACCAAGTCAGCACATTTCATTCATGTGGCAGTCTCCTATTCTTCTGAGAGGTTAGCTGAACTCTATATCTGGGAGATTGTTCGTCTTCATGGTGTGCCCGTGTCTATCATTTCTAACCGAGGTACATAGTTTACCTTGCATTTCTGGAGGGCAGTTCAACGAGATTTGGGCACACGGGTCGAGTTGAGCACAGCATTTCATCCTCAGACGGATGGGCAATCCGTGCACACCATTCAGATCTTGGAAGATAGGCTCTAAGCTTGTGTCATTGACTTTGGAGGCTCGTGGGATCAGTTCTTGCCCTTATCAGAATTTTCCTACAATAAAAGCTACCAGTCGAGTATCCAAATGGCTCCTTATGAGGCTTTATATGGTAGGTGGTGTCGGTCTCCGGTTGGATGGTTTGAGCTAAGAGAGGCTCAGTTGTTGGGTATGGATCTAGTACATGATACCTTGGACAAGGTTAGGATTATTTAGGATAGGCTTCGTACAGCTCAGTCCAGGCAACAGAGTTATACCGATTGTAAGGTTCGTGATTTGGAATTCATGGTCGGTGAGTTGGTTTTGCTTCAGGTGTCGCCTATGAAGGGCGTGATGAGATTTGGAAAGAAGGGCAAGCTTAGCCCTAGATTCATTGGCCCGTTTGAGATTCTTGATCAACTGGGCGAGGTGGCTTACAGACTTGCATTGCCACCGAGCTTATCAGCCGTGCATCCAGTGTTTAATGTGTCCATGCTTTGGAAGTATCACGGCGATCCATCCGACGTGTTAGATTGCAGCACTGTCCAATTGGACAAGGACTTGTCCTATGAGGAGGAGCCGGTATCTATTCTAGACCGACAGGTTCGTCAGTTGAGATCAAAGAATTTTCCTTCTGTTTGTGTTCAGTGGATGGGTCAGCCTGTTGAGGCATTGACCTGGGAGTCCGAGTTCGATATGCGGAGCCGTTATCCCCATCTTTTCTCCGACTCAGGTACTTCCTTCTTATGTTCGTTCGACGACGAACGGTTGTTTTAGAGGTGGAAAATGTGATGACCCAAAAGGTCATCACCTATTTTAGAAATAAACTCTGTGTTCCGAGGCCTTAAAGCCTCCTTTTTGTCTCACCTCGATATGCATGCGCAGTTCGGGCGTGTATCTGGAAAGTCATTATGTGAAAATCTGTGAAAATGATGAATTTTATTTTTAAAATGAATTTAAGTTGACTTCGGTCAACATTTTAGGTAAACGGACCCGGACTCGTGATTTGATAGTCTCAGAGGATCCGTAGGAAAATATGGGACTTGGGCGTGTGCCCGGAATCGAATTCCGAGGTCCCAAGCCCGAGAAATGAATTTTTGCAGAAAATTATTTTCTGGAATATATAAGAGTTTTAGGAAATGAAAGATGTTTGAAATTGCTGGTATCGGGCCCGTATTTTGGTTCCGAAGCCCGGTACAAGTTTGAAATAATAGTTAGGTTGAATCTGTAAAATTTGGTAAAGATCGGAATTGGTTTGGTATAAAACGGACTTAAAGTTGAGAAATTGGAAATTTTGGTGTTCTTGAAAAATTTCATGAATTTGGGTTTAATTCATAGTTATTGATGTTATTTTAATGATTTGATTGCACGAACAAGTCCGTATGATGTTTTTAGGTTAGTGTGCATGTTTGGTTTGGAGCCCCAAAGGCTCGGGTGAGTTTTGGATAAGCCACAGAGTGGAATTGGACTTAGGGAAATGATTGTTGCAGATTCAGCTGTGTTGCAAGCTTTGTTCTAGCAATTGCGAGGTCAGGCTTCGCAATTGCGAGGTCAGGCTTCGCAATTGCGAGCCCAACAGGCTTGGCAATTGTGAGGGATTGATCGTATTTGCGAAGAAAGCCTTGTCTGCTAGTGTTCGCAATTGCAAACCTCCCTTCGCAAATGCGAAGCCATTAGGAAATGCCCAGTATCGCAATTGCAACTAGTTGTTCGCAATTGTGAGGTTAGCAGAAAATGTCTAGGTTCGCAAATGCGAGGCCTTTTTTGCATTTGCAAGCTTCGCAATTGCGATGCTCTTGTCGCAATTGCGACTTCTGCGACCAGTTAATTGGGATTTAGACGGATTTTTCCTCATTTTTCAAACTTTTTCAAAACCTAAACATCTTTGGGCGATTTTTCAAAGGCAACTCTTTTTCCAAACCAATTATACAAGCGAATTGGTGGTGGAAACAAGAGGTAAAGCGGTAGTTGAGGCTTGAATTATTTTCGTGGCATCGAGGTAAGTGTTTGGTCTAACCTTAGCTTGAGGGATTAGGAGTTGTGTCTTATTTGCTATGTGTTAGTTGTGGAGTACGATGTATAGGCATGGTGACGAGTATCTATACGTCGTTGTCAAGCATGCCTGTGGGTCTAGTGTTGTAATTTTTGTGACTCCATTGAGATTTATTCATGCTTAACATGTTGATTATCATTGTTGGTTCCCTTGTCGGGATGTTATTGTTATGATATTGTCTCCCTTGCCGGGATATTATTGTTATGACATTGTCTCCCTTGCCGGGATGTTATTGTTTACGATATTATTTCCCTTGCCAGGATTATTTTGTGATTGATGTTGATTTGAAATGGAATCGGGTTGTACGCCTGCAACGAGGTACGTGAAATGGGAGCGGGTTGCACGCCTCCAACGAGATATGTGAAATGGGAGCGGGTTGCACGCCTGCAACGAGATATATGAAATGAGATCGGGTTGCACGCCTGCAACAAGAAAGAAATGAAGTGAATAGTGTGTTTGTTTTCCTCATTATTGTTGGCAATTAAATTCTGGTTTCTTTACATTCCTTTTTGATATTCTGTTATTATTTGATACTCCCCGCAGCATGTTCTTTACCCTTCCCATCTTTACTGTGAATATCTGCTTTTATTTTTCGTTGTATATGATTTAACTGCACAGGTTTATTTAGTAGTCTGGTCCTAGCCTCGTCACTACTTCGCTGAGGTTAGACTAAGCACTTACCAACACATGAGGTCGGTTATGCTGATACTACACTCTGTACTGTGTGCAGATACTGGTACCAGAGCGTTTGGACCGCAGTGACGTTGCTGCCTTCAGTACAACAGGCGACCCAAGGTAGTCCTGCAGGCGTCCTTGGGCCTTGGCGTTTCCTTCTATCATTCCTTTTCTGTTTTTACTTATTCAGAGACAGATTCATGTATTTTTATTCAGACTTTATTTGTAGTAATCTTAGATAGTCTGTGAAATTGTGACACCCAATTCTGAGTAGAGTTGTATGTAGACTTCCGCAGTTTGTATTAAGTTAAATTATCAGATTTTGTCTTCCGCTTTATTAATTATTCTGCTATTTGTATGATATCTACTCATCATTGGTAATGGTTTAAAACTGGAAAAAAGTTAAGAAATGAGAATTATTTGGCTTGCCTAGCTTTCACCAGTAGGTGTCATCATGACTCCCGATGATGGAAAATCCGGATCGTGATAGGTACTTTTCGTCGTTACGTAACGAAGGATTTATTCCAAGGCTTAATTTTCTGCCCTTGGGGCGTGAGATCAAGCCCAAGGTATTGCATTTTTTTAACTAGTCTGTATATTCTTTCTCATTTTTTCTTTTTTCTTTTTTCCTTTTTTTTCTTCTTCTTTACTTTCTTATCCTTGTTTCTTCTTTTTTTTTTCCTTTTCTTCAATTGTTGCTGATTCTTTTTTCCTTATGTGTTCCTATTGATTTTTTAAATTTTATAAATTTTTGCTACTGTTTCAAAGTTTATAATTTCTGCCTGGAAAAACAAAAACTTTCTAGTGTTTATTAGTGAAGATTTATGCTTTGCTCACCATAATTATTAAATTATTTATTTTATTGATTTGTTAATATAAACTAAAAAGACGAATAACCCGAACCGAAACACAAAAGAGATCAAGTCAAAATCCAAAGCAATATGGCACCCGTAACCTTAAAATTCCGGATCCGCCTCTGAGGATAATTTTAAGCCACTATAAAAAGATGAAAGGTGAGTTTGAACCTTTTTTCTCAAAGTATTTGGACCGGTGAAGTTCACATATTTCACGCAGGAGCTCCATTAATGAAAAGGACAAATATATCATTAGAATATGAATGGACCAAAAAATATAACAGAAGGCAAAGTTGAGCATTTCTAGTTATACAGTGGCTAATTTTTGGACCTTTTCCCTCATTATAATTTTGCTTGAAGAACACAACTGGCAGAAGATATCAGCAAAACTAAAAATAATAAAAATAAAGTATAGTTTCTCTGCCAAAAGCGATAAACATTGAGATAAAAAACGTAACATATAGAATCACTTGTATCACATTGAAATAAGCATTTCCTCTTCTGTTTACTTTTAATGTTTTTCAATTGTGTCTTGAAGAACATAATTAATTGATGTTGTTTGTTCAATGTAGTTTCTCAATGTGCAACTTTTTTTGATTCGCTTTTCTGCTGTCTAATTTCGGACGTATAAGACTTAATTATATTTATCATTAATCCACGTTATCTATCATACTAGGTAGTGGTGGCCCGTGTGTAGAAGCGGAAAGTTTTATTTTTTTTATCAAAATTTGATTTGATATAAAGTTACAATAACAAAAGTTGAGACATTTAAGTAACTATCAAATCAAATAACAATACTAACTGATGGATATTATCTACATTCATATAGAAATAAAATATCCATTCTTGGATGTTAGCATGGTTACAAGTTGGCACATTCTTTACACTGATGAGAATACTATTTACATACAGATAAAATGTGATGCATTCAAAAGCTATAATTAGTCTTCTTTGCAGTCTTTGACAAAAGATAACAGCAATGTAGGCACCTGTAAAAGCAATAAATAATGATCAAATGTCAATCACCGTATAATATGAAAGTAACAATTTATGCCAATACAAATACTTGTACTCAATATTCTCATCAATGTGTGCATCAATATCAGCACCTCTCTCAACCGTATACATAAAAAGCTCTCTTCTTGCAAAAAGGCCACAAATTTTGCAAGTAACTTAAATCTCACATGGTTATTAATAGCTAATGCACCTTTAAACGGAGGAAGAGTACGAAGAAGAGAGAGAGAAAGAAGTGTAGAAGTGTCAAATGTAGTTTGTTTGACTCAAAAGATGTTGAGACCTTTTTGAACAAATCAATCGAAGATGAAGGGGTAAATCGTAACTGAAGATAATAATCTCTAGAATAATGATAGGTAAAAGGAAGAGAATTACAGAGCTTCTTTTCATTCAAAATTGGTATCTCTAGAATAATGATAGGTAAAAGGAAGAGAATTACGGAGTTTCTTTTCATTCAAGATTGGTAAGTTTTTTCTCTGTCCCTCTTTACAAGGTCTTTTGTCTCCCTTATATACTAGAAAGGAAACCTTCCCAATCGTAAGAAACCAAAAATACCAGGAATATTCTTAATGTCCCATAATGGGTTTACACTTCTACTAGGGTTGTACGGTTTCTCCTTTCGCCTTGGGGTCATCTTCCTTGGGACACCGGTTCGGAGTTACCCGGTCGTTTGTCGTACTCGTTATAGGTCATGGTCGGTCAAATTTGGACCCATACAATTAGTACCTCCGCTTGTCGAGGTCGCGACCGGATGCGTCCTCAATGAACGGACTTCATGCATTCTCCTAGAGAAATTTGACCAGTGGGAACATTATGACGTGGCCAATGGGAGATGGTCGTCATGCTCAGCAAAATGTCGTGTGGTACACTTCTCCGGGAAGTGATGTCAGCCTTACGTGTGTCATCATCACGCAGGTTTTCGAGGGGGGGTAACGGTTTGGTGCTTCGATTCTTGTGCTATTTCGAAGCCTGTCGCCTCGATTCTGGCGCCTCCCAATCCTATAAATAGGTGGAGGATTTGATTTTTTGAAAAACTTTAGCCATTCCTCTCTTGAAGACCTCTCTCTCTCTTTCCCTCTTGCTCTCATATCCTTCTATATTTCTTTCGTTCCTCAACTGAAGCTTTTTCTTCCTTCCTCCTTTTGTGTTGATACTCCTTTAAACGATATTATGTCGAGGTCTCGTCATTATCGCGAAGAGGTTCCTGAAGCCACCCCGTCATCCACGGTGCCTCCTTTTGACATCGGAGATGTGGTGGTAGAAGAGAGTGACAGCCTTCCTACAGTAGAGGAGCTACTACCGAGGAACCCCTCATCCCGGAGTGACTTCCTCAAAGATCCACCTCCTACCCCGAACCCCGTATTTTCTGAGACGGAGCAGGTCCATATTGATGCCCTTCGTATAAAGTATGGCATTCCTGCTCATATAGAAATGATTCCAGCGGGGAGAGATTACGTGGACGTCCACAGACCTGGATACTGTGCTTTCTATGAGTATCCTTTTATGATCGGTTATACCTTTCCTCTCTTCCCCTTAGCGGAAGAATTCTGCAGATTTTACCAAGTTTGCCCCGCACAACTTTCGCCATACACGCTCAAGGTGCTTCTGCTATTGACTAAGTATGTAGAGTTGGGGGAGTTTAGCGTTTCTGTCCACCACCTTTTGCACCTGTTCACGCCTAGTTTCCTCAGGGGTACCATGGTACATTTGAGGCTTCGTGGTACGAAGGGCTGGTGGTTGGAACAGACGACCAGGCGAGCCGCAAATTCTGGCACAAGTACTTCTTTGTCAAGACCGAGCACGTCGTTGTTGACTCCGCCAGATTTCCGGAGTGGTGGAATGGAGCTCGTAAGTGTCGTCATTCGTTATGTTCCTCTCTCTTCTGTATTTACTATAAAGCTTATTCACTTGCCGTTTTGCATCTATAGGTCGTCCACCTCGCCCCATTGCGGGTATCAGAGATTGGGTAGCCCGCCTGTTGCCTCATGCAGCAGAAACTCGAACTTGGCCCGACTTCGTGCAGCGTTATGGCCGTAAAGTTTCCTCAGGTAAACGTCTTACTTATTACTTCGTTAGCCATGCGACCTTACTTAATAGTACGAACTTCTATGATGACAGGTCGAGGTGCTTCCAGGTGGAGGGCGCCAGTCCCCTCTTTTCAACAAGCCGTTACCACTGCAGATACGCAGTTTGTCTTGAGTGAGTCTATTCGAGAGGGTCGTCCTCTACCTATCCAATTGGGGGATCCGTCTCGAGTCATGGCCGCGAGGGAAGAGGTTTCTTCGGTACCGGCCGCACATCCTTTGGATGAATCCTCTAACGGGGACGAGCCGTTGTCGAGGAAAATGAGGAGGCTTGAGCTAGAGAAAGGCGTGGCTACGGACGTTGATGGCAGCGGGGCGTCCCGGACATCCCCTGTGCCTGTGTTCATGGTCGATGCCATTTTGTCCGGGAGATCTCCCCAAGTGGAGGGCATTGGCCCAGGAGTTAGTTCAGTGCGCTCTGTTGAGGGTGGTGCGTCGTCCAACGTTGGGGGGCATCGTGTACGACTCAGGTTCGGATATCGACCTAGAGGATGTTAATGAATTTGTGGGTCGCCATACCCATGTGGAGGTTAGGATGGACGGATCCGACCGTCATGTGGTCGTTCCAGGGAACTACAACTTGCTACTGAACAGCGAGCAAGTGGCATCGGCCCTAGCTCCTCTATGTGCCGCTCCTGAAAGCGAGATGCTTAGGGCGATGAGCGACGTGGAGTTATCTCAGAAGGTCGCTGGTATGGCCCTGCAGGTAGGTGCCTTTACTTCTCTTTTCGTTGTTGGGTTGGTGCGATAATCGTCATTCTATACTTTGTTTCTGACCTCTTCCCTTCTTTTTTGTCAGACCCTCGTCATGGAGGTAGAGAAAGAGCGTCGAGAGAGGATACGTAAGGGCCTTTTATGAGAAGATGTCGTCCAAATATCATCAGTATCGGGCTAAGCACCGAGTGATGGCCGACATTTATCATTAGGACCCTGAGTTTCAAGTTTTTCGTGAGGGGATCAAGCAGCGGGAGGACCAGTTGGAGCGCAAGATTGAGGAGCTGAGGGATAGGGATGAAGAGCTCATGAAGGTTGTCGCCCGTAACAGTGAGTTGGAGGCCTCCCTTAAGGCGAAGGAGGACGAGCTCGAGTTGAGCAGGGGGGGGGGAGGGGTGACGGCTGAGAATGCCGACTTACAAGCGAAGGTGGCCGACTTGACCACTGGGTTGAGTACTAAGGTAGCGAGGATTGAGGGGCTTAAGGGCGAGCTGAACGTTAGCGCTGATAAGCTGGCGGCAGCTATTTCTGAATCGATATCTTTAGAAGATGCCCTCCGCATTTCTAGGTCCGAGTTGACTGAGGAGAAGGAAGCCTCTGGTCATCGGGTGGCAGGGCTCGAAGGGCGTGTCAAAAAACTGGAGGCGGAGCTGACCACACTAAACGGACAAATGGCCTCGCTGAGGGCAGAGGATGCGCGTCGACGTTCTCAGCCTTCTACGTCTCGCGCCTCAGCCGATCCGGTTGTGCCCCGTCGTTTATACGAGTTGTGGGTCCATGTGGAGGCTCGGCTTGATATGTATAAGGCTTTTCACGCCGAGGGAAGGGCTACTGAGGCGGAGGTTCAGGTTGTGCACGCCGAAGCTCGTGCAGCTAGTGAGTCATGCGGGTACAACCCCCTCACACTTGACGAGGATGATTTCAACTCTGATGATGCGAATTGCCTTGCTTCATATTCGTGGTACGAAGACTCTTACCCCGCTGGGGATGATGTGTAGTCTTAGTTTGTATTTGCTTTTGTTTAGGGATTTTTGCACGGGTCGTACTTGGGCCCGTTTGTAGGGGCCAGTGTAAATGATGTTTTGCTGTAATGTAAAATTTACTTTTGTCGGCTTGTTTTGTTCTTGCATTCATCACACACATGATATCGTTGACGCCCTCGGCTATTGGGATGTTGCTTCAAACTGTCATCGAGGCGGGATCACGTCGTAGTTCCAACGAGGTCGAACATATGTTTTCGTCGATGGCCTTGGCCAGTGGGGTGCTGCTTCGACCTGTCGTCGAAGTAGAATCCCGTCGTGGTTCGAACTTACATTGTTGTTGATGGCCTTGGCCATTGGGATGTTGCTTCGAACTGTCATCGAAGTAGAATTCCATCGTGGTTGGAACGAGGTCGAACTTACATTGTCGTTGATGGCCTTGGCCATTGGGATGTTGCTTCGGACTGTCGTCGAAGTAGAATTCCGTCGTGGTTTGAACGAGGTCGAACTTACATTGTTGTCGATGGCCTTGGCCATTGGGATGTTGCTTCGGATTGTCGTCGAAGTAGAATCCCATCGTGGTTCGAACGAGGTCGAACTTACATTGTTGTCGATGGACTTGGCCATTGGGATGTTGCTTCGAACTGTCGTCTAAGTAGAATCCCGTCGTGGTTCGAACGAGGTCAAACTTACATTATCGTCGATGGCCTTAGCCACTGGGATGTTGCTTCGAACTGTCGTCGAATTAGAATCCCATCGTGGTTCGAACGAAGTTGAACTTACATTATCGTCGATAGCCTTGGTCATTGGGAGGTCGAACTTACATTATTGGCGATGGCCTTAGCCACTGGGATGTTGCTTCGAATTGTCGTCGAAGTAGAATCTCGTCGTGGTTCGAACGAGGTCGAAGATATTGCTTCGAACTGTCATCGAAGTAGAATCCCGTCGTGGTTCGAACGAGGTCGAACTTACATTATCAGCGATGGCCTTGGCCACTGGGATGTTGCTTCAAACTGTCGTCGAAGTAGAATCCCGTCGTGGTTCGAACGAGGTCGAACTTACATTATCGTCGATGGCCTTGGACATTGGGATGTTTCTTCCGTCGTGGTTCGAATGAGGTGGAACTTACCTTATTGGAGATTTGATTGTATTCCCGTAGGGAGACGTCACATGTCGACTAGTGGAGATCTGGTTCTACACATACAATGGAGGTTTGATTCCATAGATACAATAGAGATTTGATTTCGTACTTACAATGGAGATTTGATTCCGTACATACAATGGAGATTTGATTCCGTACATACAATGGAGATTTGATTATGTATATGTAGTACCTTCATTACTTCGATCCGGAGGTCATATCGACGGGTCGAGGTAATGAACAGCATGTCGCTCCTTAAGGTGTCCCCCTTGCCTCCTCGTTAAAAAACTCTCGGGAAAACCCGATTGGAACAAAAACCGGGTGAGGGAAAAAGAGTACGACTTAGGTGACACCTTCTTTTAGAAGTGGAAGTACTTGAGATAGGCGACGTTCCAGTTGTTTTGGAGTAGTTTTCCTTCCATTGTTTCTAGCTGGAACGCTCCTTTATTTGCTGTTGCTACGATTTTGTATGGTCCGTCCCAGTTCGTTCCCAATTTCCTTCATTAGGGTCTTTTGACGCTTGTGTTTTGGTCTTGAGGACGTAGTCGCCAACTTTGAGTGGTCGCACCTTGGCTCTCTTGTTGTAGTATCTTTCTACTTGCTACTTCTGGGCTACCATTCTTATGTGGGTCGTGTCTCTTCGTTCTTCAACTTCATCCAGATCTTGTAGCCTGCTTTCATCGTTGCCTATTCCGCTCTCGTTGGAGTATCTCAAACTAGGCTCCCCGACCTCGACGGGTATGACTGCATCGGTCCCATAGACCAGTGAATATGGCGTTTCTCCTGTGTTGGTTTTTGGCGTAGTGCGGTATGCCCATAATACTTCCGGTAGTAGCTCAGGCCATAGCCCTTTAGCTTCCCCAAGCTTCTTTTTCAATATGTTCAATATTACTTTATTGGAGGATTCGACTTGACCATTGGCGGCTGGGTGGTATGTCCTGAAGAGTATTCGTTTGATGCGCCACTTTTCGAAAAACTTTGTCATTCTTTTTCCGATGAACTAAGGTCCGTTGTCACAGCTGATTTCTTCGGGGTTGCCAAAACGGCATATAATGTTTTTCCATATGAAGGCGACGACCTCCTGCTCGCGTATCTGAGAGTATGCACCTGCTTCCACCCATTTAGAAAAGTAGTCAGTTAAAACCAAAAGGAAGCGTACCTTACCTCGTCCTGCTGGGAGGGGGCCAACTATGTCCATTCCCCACTTTATGAACGGCCATGGCGAAGTAACGGAATGAAGGAGCTCCCCTGCTTGGTGTATCATAGGGGCGTACTTTTGGCATTGTTCATATCTCCTGACATAGTCGGCGGCTTCGTTTTTCATGGTAGGCCAGTAGTATCCGGCGCGAATGAGGCATCGGACGAGGGCACGGTTTCCTGTGTGGGTGCCACAGTGCCCTTCGTGTACATCTTCCAGCACTTGCCTTGTTTGATGTGGCCCAAGACATTTGGCTAGAGGGCCGCCAAACGTTCTTTTGTAGAGATCGCCATTTACTAGGCTGTACCGGGCTGCCTCGACGTGGTCTATTGCGGAATGAAGGAGGGTGACCACGTTTTCTTTGTTGATATTCTTGGTGGCCTCAGCTAGTTTGGCGAGGCCATCTTCTTCGATATTTTGCGCCCTGGGTATTTGGTCGAGGCGGCATTCATCAAATTCTGGCAGTAGTTTGTGGATTTATGACTGGTATCTTTGTAGCCTCTGCTCTTTGATTTGGAAAGTCCCGGTGACCTGATTCACCACGAGTTGGGAGTCGCAGTGGAGGACGAGTCGTCGAGCGCCATATTTGAGGGCTAACTTCAAACTTGCAATCACAGCTTCATACCCGGCCTCGTTGTTAGTCATCTCGGGGTATCGTATGGACTGTCGAATTACTTCGCCTGTAGGGACCTTGAGGACGAGTCCCAGTCCCGATCCCGAGGCATTATAGGCACCACCGGTGTAGAGGACCTACAGGTCGATATGTGTAGAAGTGCAGAGTGCTTCCTGTTCTACCTCGGGCAATATTTTCGTGCAGAAATCAGCGACAAAGTCTGCGAGCACCTGCGACTTGATGGCAGTTCATGGTTGGTACGTTATGTCGTGCTCGCTTAGTTCTATAACCCATTTGGCTAGTCTACCAGATAGTTCAGGTTTTTGTAGGATACCCCTTAGGGGGAAGGTTGTCACCACTTTTATGGGGTGACATTGGAAGTACGGTCTAAGCTTCCGTGAAGCTATGACAAATGCCAGAGCTAGTTTTTCAAGGTGAGGGTACCTCGTCTCGGCATCGATTAAAGTTTTGCTGACTTAGTAAATCGAAGACTGCGTACCTTTATTTTCACGGACCAAGATGGCGCTTACCGCAACTTCGGAAACTGCTAGATACACATGTAGGCATTCACCTTGGTCTGCTCTGACGAGCAGTGGTGGCGAGGATAGATACGTTTTCAGCTTTCTCAGGGCGTCGATGCATTCATCGTTCCATTGCAACCCGTGGTCTTTCCTTAGTACATTGAAGAATTTATGGCATCTATCCGAGGATAGCGAAATGAACCTTGATAGGGTGGTTATTCGTCCCGTTAACTTCTGCACCTGCTTTTTGCTGGTCAATATTTCCGGTATTGCATCGATGGCCTTGATTTGATCTGGGTTGACCTCGATTCCCCTTTGTGACACTAGGAAACCGAGGAAGTTTCCAGAAGTCGCGCCAAAGGCGCACTTTTTGGGATTCAGTTTCATTCCGTGCTGCCTTAGTATTTCGAAGGCTTTCTTCAGATGACCAATGTGATCTTCTTTCTTTGCTGACTTCACTAGCATGTCATCAATGTAAACCTCCATTGTCTTACCGGGTTGTTCTTTGAACATTTTGGTGACCAAACTTTAATACATGGCCCCTGCGTTCTTAAGCCCGAACGGCATCACCTTGTAGCAGTACGTACCTTGGTGAGTGATGAAAGTGGTCTTTTCTTGATCTTCTTCAGCCATTAGAATTTGGTTATAACCGGAGTACGCGTCCAAGAAGCTCAGTAGTTCGTGCCCCGCTGTTGCATCAATAAGTTGGTCGTTGTGGGGGTAACGGGAAAGAGTTCTTCGGGCATGCTTTGTTCAAATCGGTGAAGTCGACACACATTCGCCACTTCCCGTTCTTCTTTTTGACCATGACCACATTGGTGACCCATTGGGGTATTTCGATTCTCTGATGGAACCGTTGGCGAGTAATTTATCAACTTCTTCGTTGACCGCCTCATTGATTGCGGCATTGAACTTTCTCCTCATTTGTCGTACCGGTGGATAAAGTGGATCGACATTTAGCTTGTGTGTGGCTATTTCCCTTGGGATTCCTGGCATATCTGAGTGGGCAAAAGCAAACAAATCGGCGTTGTTAGTTAAAAACTCACGATACTCACCTGGCTCCGATAGGTTGTGCCCAACATAAGCCTTCTTGGTGCAGTCGGTGTTATCTAACTGGACGGGATCAAGATCTTATACGGTTGCTTTGCATGCTTCTACAATGTCCGAATCTTTGATGGCCTCTACTTGTATGTCGGGTTTGGTGCCGGACATGGCTGACTGCTATGCTTTCGCGCTTGCCCCTTTTAGCTGTTTGGTGTGTGTGCAATATTGGGCGATCCAGTAGCATTCTTGGGCGGTACGTGGCTCGCCTCGGATGCTGAATATCCCTCATGGGGTGGGAAATTTGATCACTTGATAGAAGCTTGAGGGGACGGCTCGCATGGCGTGTATCCATAGTCGCCATATGAAGGCGTTGTAGGCCGTTTCCTAGTTCATGACGTGGAATGTTGTTTCCAGGGTGACCCCTCCTACTAGGACAGGTAGCACTATTTCTCCGGATGTCCGCTCTACTGCATTATTAATACTCGTTTGTGTTATGCAATGCAGTATTATTTTATCCTCGAGCCTCATTTGCATGAGAACTCGCGGGTGAACAATACACGCGCCACTTCCGTCATCTACCATGATTCTTTTTACATCGGTGTCAGCGATGCGTAAAGTTATAACCAAAGCATCATAGTGAGGGAAAGACAAACCATCGGTATCTGACTTATCGAAGATGATACTATCTTCGAGGTCATCATACCGTTCGTGGGCGGCTTTCCGTTTGAGTTTATGCATGGTGGTGAACTTCACATGGTTGATTACCGTATCATCGCCGCCGCCAATGATCATTTGTATGGTATGCGCTGGTGATGGTGTCTTTAGAGGTCCTTGAGATAGGTCGCGCCCTCGAGCGAAGTTGGACCTTCCTTTATAGCTTAGCAGTTCTTTCAGGTACCCCTAGTTCAACATCCTAACTACTTCTTGTCGCATACCTATGCAATCTTCGGTCTTGTGTCCTCTTTTCTTGGTGGAATTCACAGAGGACATTCGACCTCCTAGTGCTTGGATCCGATTTCATCTTTTGCAGCCACTGCACCTTCGTACCCAGTTTTTCTAGTGCGTACACTATTTCTGAAGGGGAAACACAAAAATTATGAGCAGATAGTAGTGGAGGCATACCTCTTTCGTTTCGGAAGGGTACCATGTGTCGTGGCATGACGTCCGCGTGTCGTGGAGGGGACGGGTTGGATGTACGGATATAGGGTTGATGCCTTTCTCGATTGAAACATGGTGGTTGATCTCTTCGCCCATCGTTACGTCGATCTCTCCTTGTCTCGGTCTGGACTGATGTTAATCGCTGAAGCGGCCCATTCAGGTCATCCTCGTCTGCCCTTACCTCGGCGCAATAAGCATTGTGGATTTCTTCCCATGTGGTTGGGGGGTACTTCATGAGTTTACTGAGAAGTTTTTTGGTCGCCTTTGATCCATTCCTGTTTAACCCATTTTGAAAGGCTGCCACTGCCATCCCTTCTGACACGTTCGGTAAACTCATCCTTACTTTGTTGAATCGGGCCAGGAAATCCCGAAGTCCCTCGCCCATCGTTTGTCGGACGACGAAGATATCATTGACTCTAGCCTCGGCCTTCTTCGCTCCTACATAGGCGATGGCGAATTTATCCCCATCTCTTCGAACGTCGATATCGATCGCGCTGGTAGCTGGGAGTACCATGTCAATGCTCCCCCTGTCAAAGTCTCGCCGAACTTTTTTAACAGCACAGACGGTACCTGCTCTTTTGACAGATCATTGCCCTTTACTGTAGTAACATAATGGATTAGGTGATCTTCCGGGTCCGTGGTCCCATCATATATCTTCAAGTATGGTGGCATCTTAAAGGCCTTTGGAATAGGATGAAGAGCAGCCCCTTCGTGGTATGGTTGTTCGACGAATCGGCCCACATCACGTTTTGGTAATAGCTTCAGAGCACCCGGTATTTTGTCAACCCTCTCCTGATATTCCTTCATTTGGTCGCGGAGTGTTTTGTTCTCATTTTCCATCTCTTCCATTTTCTTTAAGATGGCCATGAGTGCATCGTCACCTGCATTAGTAACAGTGCGGGTGTTACATGTTTGTGTAGCGCTTGGCTCATCGGCGGCAGCTGCGATGTCTGTAGGTGGCACTTCTTCGACGTCTCCTTGAGTGGGTTTCTCGAGCATGTTGCTCAAAGCACTCGTTAACCATTCTTCTAGTAGCGTTTTGACGGCTGGTGGGGCTTCCCCCGCCATGGATGTTGAGGTTCCCCTTTCGCGTAAGATCGTTAGATCCCCGTGCGGAAGAGGTGAGATCTCTCCCTCCGGTGTAGCGCTTGGTGTTGAATTCTCATTGTCTTCTCTGTCGGCTTCGTTAAGGGAGTTCAGGAGATTATTCGAGACATCTGCTACCGCCTTCAGCCTCGCTTTCTTTCCCGCCATTGTTGGTTTTCATGATGTTTGAAGAAAAGTAATTATCACTTTCGGGAATCTAGATGACAACTATGATTTCAGCTACAGAAATCCCCGCAGACGGCGCCAAATTATTTGACTCAAAAGATGTTGAGACCTTTTTGAACAAATCAATCGAAGATGAAGGGATAAATCGTAGCTGAAGATAATAATCTCTAAAATAATGATAGGTAAAAGGAAGAAAATTGAAGAGTTTCTTTTCATTCAAGATTGGTAAGTTTTTTCTCCGTCCCCCTTTACAAGGTCTTTCGTCTCCCTTATATACTAGAGATGAAACCTTCCCAATTGTAAGAAACCAAAAATACCAGGAATATTCTTAATGTCCCCTAATGGGTTTACACTTCTACAAGGGTTGTACGGTTTTTCCTTTCGCCTTGGGGTCGTCTTCCTTGGGACGCCGGTTCAGAGTTACCCGGTCATTTGTCATACTCGTTATAGGTCGTGGTCGGTCAAATTTGGACCCATACATAATTTGTGTTAAGATTGGCTCGTGCCGTACTCTGGTATAAGAAGTGAACAAAAGGAATGAAATTGTCAAATTAAAAATTAGGAATATTACCCCCAAATAATCTAATTCCAATTAAGCTGACAAATACGGGGATAGCAAATAAAGCTATTGAGAGTTCAGAATGTGATGAAAGCTGAGACATTAATAAGACAAATGCTTTGTGTTGCAATTTCCGCCCATGCACCAAAGCAATAAGTACATCAATTGCTTCTGAAACATAAAATCAATGCTAATAGGTTACCAAAAGAAGAAACTGTTACTCCTAACGAATTAAGAAAATGAGCAAGTATTTTGTAAAAAAAAAAAAAAAACTTTATCTCAAAAATTTAATCTATTTCTACCACACTACTTAAGAAAAGAATTAGCATACAACCTTAGCATATTTGGAGCATGTCAGAAAGACTTGCCACGTCGACCTCAAAATTGGTAGCTACTATTAGTAAGTAGTGAGATAGATAAGATAATTAACTTTGGGTAACATACACCCTTACCGTTTTAGCAAAATCACAACTATGTCGTCCCTTGACTGCCTTGATTTCAAAACCCAGTAAATTAAAATTAGCATGCTTCAAAAACTCCAGTATTATGAGGTAACTCTAAAAAAAATGGTATGATCTGAAGCAGCTCCAAGAACCAGATGCTAATGAGCTAAAGGCTGAAGCTCTTATGATCTTATGGACACACCATAATCAGTGTAGCATACTATAGTTATTATCTAGTGGCATAAAAAATATTAACAAAATTGGCAGTCATGAGAGAGACGAAGAAGCTTGAAATTAAAGTCATAGGACACATAGCATACAATGGGAATGAAGAGAAATGGATCAGCCAGATTCTGAAGAAAAAGGAAAAAACCTAGAACACCAGGCAGTAACTTTGCAGGTGACAACTTAAAAGTTAAAAGTATTGAAGATTCTAATATGTAACCAGCTATTAAAAAAGAATTTATGTAAAACACTTTATAAAGGATCTATGTAAAAAAGTTCATAGACAAGGAGATATATTTTTGTACAAGTTGCGTATTAGCTCGCATATCAATATTCAACTTGCAGATATTATTGACGTGTTAATAAAGCATGAAGAATAACTTAGTAATGCAGGAATTATGGACTACAATAGGAAAATAGTAAACAGGTAAACTAACCTAATATGACAGTAGCAAAAAATAACTACAACAACATCCAAAAGGCAGCAGAAAAAGTGGCATCAACCGTTTTGAAAAACATCAGCAAAAGTGGCTTCAATCACATCCATAAGCAGCACAGGTGTACGTGCTCAATGTAGGAAATTTTCAACTTCTACTCATAGTTCTCCACCTTTTCAGAGCTCAAATCCAGCAAATCCTTTTAAGAAAAAGGATGATAGCAATTAAAAAGCGATGCAATCTGATATAAATAGCTGGTATAGATACAGAGTTTAAAATAGACGCAAATATTATAATCTACGACTATAATAACTATAGGATAATCACACAGATCATGTGCGCGCTATTGGGAGCTGTAGTAAAGCTACATTTAAAGTTGATAGACTTGTTGAACTAAGAAACTAAAAGTCACAACTTTTGGTTTTGAGTGTGGTGAGGAGCTATTTTTGAAACTTCTAACACAATAAATGACTAAACCTAGATACTTCTAAAGAGAAGATACATAGTGTGCACATGTTCAATATGCTAAGATAGTAGCAATTTCATATTCATCATCAGTAGCCTTCCATTTGACAAGATATTTCACTTGAAAAGCACATAGTAGAAAAATAGTGAAAAAAGAATTTAGAAGATAGAAACATAACGCATAAATTGCATACTCCTCACTACTTGTTAGGTCCTTGAACCTAGATAGGCACTTTGGTATAAGGGACGTTTCCATTACATTGCATTGCATCTCGTCACACCTCCTCTGGCACGAGGTCACATTTAGCTCAATCAATTTCTTCTTGGAACTGTATTTTAGACACCAAATGATTAAACATAAAAATATCACTTAAACATATCTCACTTCAATTTATACTCTATCCAGAAGGTCAGAAATGTGAATCACTCATTTATCTGACATACACTCTATAAGCCATGAGGTTGCCTTCTCACAGCTATTTCCTCAGGAATAATATTCCAATACATGTGAAACCAATAAGTACCCATCAGGTTATTTCATAAAATACAATTTTAATACTCCACTCAATAAAATATACGACCCTCCATTACAAATTAAAGCAGCCACAAAAACTTGTTATAGTTTATCTTGGAAGTGAGAAGTTCATCTGTTACCTCTCAAATATAAGCTACCTATTATCCATTACTAGCTCCCTCTTCTTCTTGAATTTCACAGGAGAGAACAACTCTTGCATGATTTAAATCGCACCTTTTCTGGCTCCTCATTAAACAACAACTCCTCACACTTGATTTCATGAAGAACTGCAAATCTGCTCTCCAGTAACAACTAAGAAGCGATTCATTAGAGTTAGTTACACTTTATTTTTGAGTTAGCTGTGAGACTCTAGTGCAACAAATCAATCAATGAAAAGTTATAACCAGTGAGCAATACACATTATGAACATAACAAACTCTTTAATAGCAGGGAGAACATCAAAGAAGGTTGAAGAAACTTGTCTTACCAAGAACATCATAAGAGCAAGACAACTTGATATAAACCAGGTAAAAACTCTACTGAGATCTAATTTAATGGACATTTTTGCCATATTACATACAACTCATGAATCAAATAGCGCAGTTTAGGTTTGCGATTATTAGGTTATAGAAATTATTGAAATTCATTAACTAAAAGCATGCCCAAATGAACAATAACGTAAACAAACACTAATGTAAACTATCAAGCCTGTATGTATTTATCGATATACTGCAACTGAACCACGATATCTAAAGTTAAGGGCCATATGGTAGGAACTTAAGGCTAAAGTCTTTCCGTGTCACATGTACCATTGTTACAACAACCCGACTACAGTAAGGCAAGAGTAGGCATTGTTTTTGTTGATCGGTGGCACTCAAAAAAAGATAACTGAAATCAATGTATTTTTTCAATAAGGTCTTAGGCTACATTATTAAAGCAAGGCAAGCTGTGGTTACTTGATATGAGAAGTTCCACATTTGTCCAAAAGCGCATTTTCTTTTTCGTCCTAGTAAATAGGCTATTGTGAAATATTCTGTATAAATAAGTAAAGGTAAAAATCTCATTTTACTTTATGTTTTTTTTATTGGCTTTCCCAAATCTTTCATCAGAACTTCGGGTCATTGTTGACCGATCATTATGACAAGCTGGACACATATTAGTCTACTTAGTATTGGCTAGTATATAGATGAACACATTCGTATTGAGTTATATTCCTTTACATCTCAACTTATGGAATTGCTAGTTGTTTGTATCATCACGAAATTGGATCGTAAATATATTATTAGCAAGAAATACAGAGCTAAAAAGTAAATTGACCACTATTGCACTATTTTTCGCCAAGTATATTGTCACATTTTAAGTGATACTATCATACTATGGACATATGTTTTACAATTTCACTTAAAAAGAAACTAAATTTTGCTGAGGAGCTTCAGCGGATAGGAGACACAATTATCGCCCACAAGTACACAGTGGCAAACATCCGATCAAGTTGCCTATACACACCTTTTTATCATATAGGTTCTTAAGTTTCCTTTTCACTTAATTAATCTATATTATTATAAAAGCATGAATACAATATCTGTTTACAAAAATAACCTTATAATATTAAGCATAATAACTTATAATAAAACATAACCTGAATTCTAGATATTAGCCTTATAATCCTATTAGTTTTAGGACATAATACTACACGTTATGAATCCTAGAAAAGCATGAAAAAGTAATACTTACAGTTAAAAGTTCATAAGCATTCTACAATTTAAACTTCAAAAGAGATGGTGAAAACCAGAACGACTTTTTCGTTGCTTGGCATATAATCACTATTCACATATTTATTTTAGAAATTGTGCTATACATATATGTAATATCCAGATTTTGTGTAAATATCTTACATTCGCCACCCCCAAAAATATGCACATGCATATATCATTGATTAATTTATCTATCTATATCTATATTTATTTATATCTATATCTATCAATATCTATATCTATATCTATATTATTATAAAAGCACGAATGTTCTGCGCTAAATGTTGAACGACCAAAATATCCTCCAAATATTGATCGACTTGTACGTCCTTTATTAATTAGAGATATCTCTATAATATTAATGTGCTAAAACGTAAAAGTACTTCATTATTTGTAGAGTTCAAGTCAAATTGTAAAACCTTAAAAATTATGCCTCATAATATGAATTCATCCAAATCAATGATTGTATTCAAGTGAAATTGGAAGTCTTCCGCTTCTGGATATTAAGAGAGTCTTGAAATAAAGCAAATCAAACCAGCTCATGATTATGCCCAAGTAATACCCTTTTATTATTCCCGATTCAAATCAACGGCAAAGCATAACAGAAGAAAGATGTAAAGCAATTTGTATCCAAACTAGGAGCTCATGATTCTTGCCGAGTTCATAGAATGCTTGGATTTAGCTTTACAATTGGAAGTTTTAATTATGATTTAAACAATAAATATTAAAGCACAGGGGTTAGCAATCCCAAAAATTAGATTGTATTTGTCGCTATATGTTTTCTCACACGAATACCTATATATTTTACTTTTCGGAGAAAAATTAATGTCGTAAATAGATCAAGATGGAGTAACCAAAGAATCAAAAGGGAAAATACACCCAAAATATCATCTATAAAGAAAGTATTAGATAAGATACGATCTCACTACATATTTCCATGATATAAATAGATATACTATCTAATTAACTTAACTAAATTACTTATATTTGCATTTTGACTTCAAGTATTAAAACGATTTTTGCCTCTTCGATTTTTCACTTCAATTGCTATATTAAAAAATTCATATAAATAATTGATTAAATATTTACCTGCAAAGCAGGTACATAGAGACTAGTATATTAAAAGAAAAAGTATCAGTCAATAATATTTATTTTTTGATCAAAAAAACTACAAACTTTGTAAAATAAATCTAATACAAACACTCCCGGCAAAAAAACAAAGATAATGGTTGTACTCGGAAAAAGAATTGCATGCTAATATTTCCAAAAGCATATAAACAAATAAAAAGAATTTCATCAGCGTAAGCGGTAAGCGACTGGTTTTAAGCAAATACATGTAGCCTGGTATGTAAAGGCCTCAAGAAATAATTATAAAAATTCCTAAATAAAGTTTTTTTTTTTTTTAAAAAGTCGAACTCACCGCAATCGAGAACAAAAAAGCCTTGGTGCCCATCATCAATTTCCCATTCAAGTATCTAACAGATAAATCAGTGATGAGCAAAGGAGATAAGAATAGAGCCAGTTCGAGCTCCAAGGAGAAGAGGTTCAAGGAACCGAACAACAGAAGAGGAAGATAACAAAATAACCTTGCAATTCCTATTAGCTATAGCTAATTAGTGCACTTGATCCTCTCTCAATCTTGATGATAGAGAAAAAAGCGTAATATCTGAAAAGGAGATTTCAGAGGAAAGATCGAGAAGTTTGATTAGGAAGGGAATAATATAGAAAACGTGGCAGATTTCAGGAAGACACGTCTCACATGAGTGTATTAAAAGTCGCAATTACCCTTAGCTTTAATTTTATTGACAAGAAGGAGCCAGGTCGAAACCGTGGCTCTTCTATAATACTAGTAAGTGATGGCCCGGGCAAGCACGAGCCCAATAGTGTGAAGCTTTGTTGGGTCATCACTTGTTTTAAAATGAAATTCTGCATTCCGAGACTTTAAAACCTCTTTTAGCATCACTTCGATTTGCGTGTGCAGTCCGAGCGTGTAGCCGGAAAGCCTATATGTGAAAATATGTGAAAAATGATAAATTTTGACTATAAAATGAATTAATTTAACTTCGGTCAACGTTTTGGGTAAACGGATCCGGACCCGTGATTTGACGGTCCCGGAGGGTCCGTAGGAAAATATGGGACTTGGGCGTATGCCCGGAATTGAATTCCGAGGTCCCAAGCCCGAGAAATGAATTTTTGAAGAAAATTATTTTCTGAAATTGTTTATAAGGTTTGGAAATGAATTTTGATTAGAACATGTTGGTATCAGGCCCGTATTTTAGTTCCGGCGCCCGGTACATGTCTTATATGTGATTTTAGATAATTCTGTGAAGTTTGGTAAGAAACGGAATCCGTTTGACGTGATTCAGACCTTAAATGCAAATTTTGATGTTTAAAGAAGTTTTGGGAAAATTTTATTGATTTTGAGGTTTAATTCATAGTTGTTGATATTATTTTAGTAATTTGAATGCACGAGCGAGTTCGTATGTTGTTTTTAGGGTGGTGTGCATGTTTGGCTTGGAGCTCCGAGAGCTCGGGTGGGTTTTGGATAGGCCGTGGGGTGAAATTTTGGACTTAAGGAATTGCAGGCCTGCAGGCTTCGCATTTCCCAACCTCCCTTTGCAATTCGAAGTTCGCATTTCCCAACCTCCCTTCGCTATTCCCAGTTCGTATTTCCCAACTTCCCTTCGCAATTCCCAAGCCAGCAGAGGTCGAGGTTCGCAATTGTTCGCAATTCCCATACCTGAGACCTGCAACTTTTATACTTAGATGATTTTAAACCAATTTTTCATATCCTCTCAAAACATAAACACACTAGAGCGATTTTTCAAAGGCTTCTTCTTCTCCAAATCAGTTGTAAGTCATTTTTAACTAGTTTTCTTCGATCATTAACATCTTTTAACATGATTTCAACTTAAAATCAATGATTTTCATAAGGGAAATTGGGTGTTTTGGGTTAGACCTAGGTTTTCAAAAATTGGGGATTTGGACCTCGATTTGAGGTCCGATTTCAAAACAAATTATATATTTGGGTTCGTGGGGGAATGGGTAATCGGGTTTTGGTTCGAACCTCAGGTTTTGACCATGTGGGCCCAGGGGCGATTTTTTGACTTTTTGGGCAAAACTTTAGAAAAACTCATTTTTATGCATTGGGGTTGATTCATTTAGCGTTTATTGATATAATTAAGTAACTTGTGACTAGATACGAGAGAATTGGCGGTGGAATCAAGGGGTAAAGCTATAATTGAAACTTGAGTTGTATTCGTGGCATCGAGGTAAATGTTTTGTCTAATCTTAGCTTGAGGGATTAGGCGTTGCGTCTTATTTACTACATGTTAATTGTGGAGTACGACGTATAGGCATGGTGACGAGTATCTATACGTTGGTGTCAAGCATGCCCGTGAGTCTTGTATTATAATTGTTATGATTCCGTTGTTGTTTATTACGCTTCATATGTTATTATCACCATTGTTCCCTTGTCGGGATGTTTGTTTGATATTAATGATCCCTTGCCGGGATGGTTGTTTTGATAGTATTGTTCCCTTGCCGGGATGTTTGTTAAGATATTATTGTTCCCTTGCCGGGATGTTGTTGAAATATCATTGTTCCCTTACCGGAAAGTTGTTATATTGCTCTTGTTCCCTTGCCGAAATTCCTTGTGATTATTGTTAGCTTGTAACTGGGAGCGGGTGGTACGCCTACCACAAGATATAATGAAATGGGAGCGGGTGGTATGCCTACCATAAGATATAATGAAATAGGAGCGGGTGGTACGCCTACCACAAGATAAGTGAAATGGGAATGGGTGGCACGCCTGCCACGAGATACATGAAATGGGAACGGGTGGCACGCCTGCCACGAGATACAAGAAATGGGATCGGGTTGCACGCCTGCAACAAGATGTGGAAAGAAAGTGAAATCTACCTTTGTTTTCCTTATTCTTGTTAGTGGTTGGATGTTGATTCCTTTATAATTTTCTTGATATTCTATTTTTACCTGTTATTCCCGAAGCATGTTTCCCACTCCCATCTTTATTTGTTTATTTCTGCTTTACTTCCCTTTGTATATTATATAACTGCATATATTTATTTGGTAGTCTGGTCCTAGCCTCGTCACTACTTCGCCGAGGTTAGGCTAGACATTTACCAGCACATGGGGTCGGTTGTGCTGATACTATACTCTGCACTCTTTTGTGTAGACCCCAGTGTTGTGGACTTCGGACCGCAGTGAGATTGTTGACTCTTGATCATCAGGCGACCCGAGGTAGTCCTGCAGGCATCCGAAGGCCTTGGCGTCTCCTTCTATCTAATATTCTTGTTTCTTTCATGCATTTCTAGAGACAGTGTTGTATTTATTTCTTTCAGACCCTTTATCTGTAGTATTCTTAGACCGTCTGTGAAACTGTGACACCAGTTCTGGGTAGTCGAGACTCAAACAGTTGTATTAGATATTCATATTCAGATAACTTATTGTTTTTCTTCCGCTTATGTTAAATTCTGTTGTTTAAATGTTATTACTTCGAAATTGTTAATGAATATAAAATAGGTAAAAAGGTAAATTGTGCAATTAATTGGCTTGTCTAGCTCGTATTAGTAGGTGCCATCACGGCTCCTGAGGGTGAGAAATCCGGGTCGTGACAAGCTTGGAATAATTATGTTTGATTAGTTTTATGGGAAAAGTACAGAAATAGCCAATTTAAATACAAACTTACCAACCTCTAGCCCAAAATCAGACACTTACCCAAGGTAGCCCAAAATTAGAGATACATGTAATGAAGGATTCTTCTATCCGAGAATCACGCTAAAGATCTTCCTTCCTTCCCTGTTTTTTCAAGCGTATCAATTTAACAGATCACGACATTCTCTACCTTTATAAATCACGGCATTCTCTCTCAAAAAATTCTCAAAATGAGCTCCAAATTTCACTCAAAATCGATCAATTTCATTATATACCTTCGCAAATTTTGTGTAGATACAGCTTTTGCAATTTCTGTGTAGAAGGAACTACGAACTGCAATCAAAATCAATCCAGGAATTAGTGAGTTTTGACCTAATTTCAACTACTTCAATGGCAAATTTACCAATTTTCATTCAGTATGGTGGTCGATGGAATGTTGACAACAGCTTTGTAGATTATAATGTAGATGCTGTAATAGTTACTACAAATATAAGTTTTGAAGATTTTGTAGACGTGATTTCGAAACAACTTATGATAGATACTTCATCGAATGATATTGAAATCAAATACACTGTCCAAAACAGTTCTCCGCCAATAGTGATACACAATAGTATGGGTGTATGTGTATATCTTGAGCTGAAAAAAAAAGCTCAGAATTTACAATGTATCCCCTTTGTAAAACATCGAGTGAAAAGGATATTGACAATCTGCTACAATTCAATTCTGCTGCGATTTCCTCAGAATATGCACAAAGCTTAGTTGTAAAGGAGAGATACAATGGCGATACAATTAAGATGATCGAGTTTGGGGATGGAGATGACTGGAATGATACAGAATATGATGAAAATACAATAATAACTGACCCCCAACACATAGATGTAGAAGAAGGTCAAATTTCTAAAGACAAGGCAACGATAATCAAAGTCATGAGGCACTTGGCAGTAAAGGAAAAATTTCAGTTTAAGGTGCATAGATCAACTGAAAGCAGGTATCAAAATATTTATTGTATAATTATGTATATCGTAGTTGATGTTAAAAGCATAATTATGTAGAAAATAAGTTGTTGCTTGTAAGTATGTGGTTGTACACTTTTAAGTTGTGATTGTCATCGTCTAGTACTGTATAGTCGTTGTATTTTTTCATCTAGTATTGTTGATGGCAGTGTGTATCACTATATATCATTGTATTTCATGTCGCTCTGTTTATTGATGGAAAAGTTTACATCCTTGTCGTAGGTACTGCCTAGTATGCATCAACAACAACTGTGATTGGTATTTTAAGTCTTCGAGCCTGAAAAGAGCAAACGTTTTCAAGGTTAGAAATTTCAGCAAAGTGCACTCATGCCCCATGAAAGACAGATCTTACGCACAACGTCAAGCTACTGCAAAACTCATCGGCAGTCTTCTGATAGACAAGTATAAAGACCCAAAAACAATATACACTCCTAATGACATAATTGGAGACATGAACAAGCAGTATGGTCTTCAGATGACATATATGCAAGCATGGAGATCGAAAGAATATGTAGTTCAAGTACTGAGAGGGAACCCGAGCGAATCATATGAAAAGCTGCCAAGCTAATTTTATATGCTGGTTCTTAAAAATCCTATGTCGGTGGTAAGTTTGAAAAAAACAGAGGAAGAATTGTTCATGTATGCTTTCGTTGCACTATATCCGTCTATAAAAGGATGGCAGTATTGCAAACCGGTTGTTGTTGTAGATGGAACCTTTCTTAAATCGGCATATAAAGGAACATTATTGATAGCATCAACACAAGATCCAGCAGGTAATATCCTACCACTCGCATATGCCATAGTAGATTCAGAGAATAATGCTTCCTGGGAGTGGTTTTTTGTGAGATTCAAGGATGCATTTAGGGAAAGGGATGGAATTTGCATAGTCTCGGATAGGCATGAAGGCATTGAAAATGCAGCGGCAACATTGTATCCACAAGTACCTCATTGTGTCTGCATATGACATCTATGGAATAATGT